>NC_085084.1:58585053-58630053 GCF_963662255.1 Cinclus cinclus | reverse complement strand
GCCCGGGGAAGAAATATCACGCTGAATCACTCTTCCTCTAGAAGTAGAAAAGTAATGAGGAAAGACCCTAGTAATGAAATACCACGCAAATACTTTAGCAGCATACACTGTGCCTTTTATTCTCTCCGGCGAAATACTTCCCGAATTTTTAATCTGATTTCGTTAATAAAACCTTTATTTCGTGTAGCGGTTTATGGTGGAGAGATGTCTGGGAAGACCAGGGGAGATCTCGAAACCACGAAATAGGTTCAGGTCCAAGCAGCAGCCCCTGCCTGTCTGTGGACGGTACGCCGCGGGCAGATGAACTCTTGAAGTAAATTTGTTTCCCCCCAGTCAAAACACATACGAGTTTTTGTTTGTTTGCTTGTTTGTTTGTTTGTCTTCTACCAATACATTACATTTGGATTCAAGGTTCTCGCTGCCACACGGGAATTACCTGCTTTTCAGTGAGAAACCTCCCCCCATACGGAAATGGAGAACACTACAAGTCCGCCGCATCTGACATTATCATTTAGGTTTCCAGCAGCCTGACTTGCCGTGAATTTCACGTTCTTTTCTTACAGCCTTCGTTTGCATTTAGGTGTCTGTCTTGCCGCGGGATGCAGGAGAGGCAGCGGACCCCACGGGGGCAGGTGGCTACCGCGGCTCTCCAGCTTTGCGCCGCGATTCCGCGGGGACACGGCCGCAGCCCGACTCCGCGCAGCTGTGGGCAGCTCCCGATCCCGGACAGCTCCTGCCCCGAACATCTCTTTGCACTTGCAAAACTTTGATTTCGACCCCTTAGTGCTACGTCGCGGCGTTGGGCCACAGGCGGGAGCAGCCATACACCGTGCCGCCGAACCGAGTGTCCCGTGGGCTTTCGAGGCGGGGAGAAACCTCCCAGACCCCGCTCGTCTCTCAGCCCCGAGTGCCTTCAGGGGATGCTCCGTGAGGGGGCAGGGGGTGGGTGGCAACAGCCGCGGTCCTGGTCCGCTGAGGGACTAGGGCACGAACCCCTTCGGCACGGGCATAGCCGCCGCCACGACGGCGGGGCAGAGGCACTCCCCCCCCGCCACTTCCCTCTCTCCCTCCCTCCCGTCCTTCCTCCCTCCCTCTCTTCCTCTATCTTTCTCTCCCTCCATTCACCTGTCGGCGCCGGAGAAGGAGGGTGGCTGTGGGGGCGGGCGGGGGGCGGGCTGAGGGGCTCTGGGCTCAGCGGGGCGGCGCGGGCAGCGGCAGTGTCGCTCCGGCCGGCGGCAGCGCTCTGCCCGCCGGTGCCACCGCGGCGGGCGGTGTCTCTCCCCGTCGGCCTGGGGTCGGAGCCGCGCCCCCCCAGAGCCCGCGGGCAGAGCCGCCCGCCTCCTCTCCTCCATCGCCCCTGCCTCCGCCCGCCCTCGCTGAGGCCTCCTCCGCCCCGGAGCCGGCTGGGCTCCTCCCGCGGGCATGAACGGCTATGGCTCCCCGTACCTCTACATGGGCGGCCCGGTGTCGCAGCCGCCGCGGGCTCCGCTGCAGCGGACGCCGAAGTGCGCCCGGTGCCGCAACCACGGCGTGCTGTCCTGGCTGAAGGGCCACAAGCGCTATTGCCGCTTCAAGGACTGCACCTGCGAGAAGTGCATCCTCATCATCGAGAGGCAGCGGGTGATGGCCGCGCAGGTGGCGCTCCGCCGGCAGCAGGCCAACGAAAGCCTGGAAAGCCTCCTCCCGGACTCCCTGCGCTCCCTCCCCGGGCCGCCGGGCAACGCCGAGCCCCTCACGCCGCCGCCGGGGCCGTCGCCCTGCGCCGCGCCTCCGCGGACCCCCGCCGAGCTGGCCGCCGCCGCCGCCCTTCGCTGGGCCACCGAGCCGCCTCCCGCGCTCCCGGGGCCGCTCCCCAAGGCAGGTGAGGCCGGGCCGGGCGCCGCGGTACCGGGGCAGGAGGGAAAGGGCGGGCTGGGATCCCGGCTGTCAGTTCTAGGGGATGGGGCAGGAACGAGTAAAGCCAAAGGCGTTCCCTTTTTCCCGACGGGCTGCTTGGGAAGGGAATGGACAGGAATTCCGACGGGTGCACTTCATCGCTCTTAAAAAGCACGGAATCGCACAGTGACCGGCCCGCTCCCCAGCCAGAATCGCGTACACCGAGACTAGTAGAAGGGGCCGGCGAACGTGGCCGTTGCCACCCGGCCCCCCGACGTGCAGCTTCTGAGCCCGTTCTCAGGTCGGCCGGGAACGGGCCGCATCCCGGGTGGATCAGAGCAGCGTGTGTTTCTGCCGCTCCTGGTCCCGCTCCCGGGCTGGAGTCACTGTCCGGCTTCCCGCACCCCGGGCATCGGTCTGCGAGACCTCGTCCAGGAAAAAACCAGCGCAGAGAGCCTCGGACCAAAAGCGGCGCCACAAACCGGAAGGTTTCTGCGGAGCTATTGACGACTGTGAAAAGCGGGGTGGTGGCAGGCAATGAGCGGGGCAACCCAGTCCTCCTGCGCAGGCCTGTCCCTCCGGGTCCCGTCCGGGGCGGCTTGGGACAGGTCGGGGGCGCTCAAATCAGCGCCTGCAATTGGCACCGTGTGAGTGCGGCCGGTCGGTAATACACTTTTCTGTAGGTAAAGCTAACACTCTGGAACCGCTGTCGCCTTCCGTCCATTGTCTGAGCGGGAACTGACAGTCTTTCACGACAGGGGTGTTGCGCAGGCAAGCCTCTGTCAGCCCCTTGCACTCTGCTGACAAACCGTGACAAAATTTTACTCGGCGCCCCGGGACGGCAATGGCGAACCCTGAGTTTCCGCCGCCTCCCGCCGGTCCGTGTGCGTTATCAACCCAGTCCGGTCTCGGAGGAGTGCACCAGAGCCCCAGCATGGGGCTCTGCTCCTCCAGCCCCGGAGCAGACACACACCGGGCCCGAGGCTGAGTCCGACACTGGCGAGGATGCCGGTGGTTTGGGACACGCTTCCCGTTTTCCGGCCCTTGGCACCGCCTGCCTGCCCTCCAGCAGCTCCGTCCCCCCGCATCTCGGCCCAGTTCCGCAGGCCTCTCCCCAGGCCCGAGCATGGGTGTCTCACCCCAAATTTCCCACTGGTCGCAGCCTCCCGCTCTCCGCTCTCCGCTCTCCGCACACGCTGCTGCGCTTGGCCGGGGCCTCCTCCCTGCCTGGAGGTGGCGGGGGGCGAGGCAGAGGAGGGAGAGAGAGAAGGGGAAAAGCCCGTCTTGCTTCTTCGAGAAAATTAAGGTTCCCATCCGCCAGCACGATATAAATCTGTCGGATAGGAACGATATTAACTTACATGCTCAACTTTCCTTCACCCTGATGCATGAACTTCCCGGTTTAAAAGATTACAGTAATCACGGGAGCAGAGTGTAAATCGAATCTGATAGCAATAACTTTCAGAGAAGGTCAGGCTCAAGTGAAATGTTACCAAGCAACAGGCATTTTGTTTGCAAAATACAATCAAAGTGTATTGATGAGAAATTCTTCCTTGCCAGCCCGTCAGCACTTTCTGATAATAGCTTTACGGAGCGAAAAAAAGCAAACAAACAAACAACAAAACATAACGGGGATCTCTATAAATCAAGGCCCTCGGTTCTGTGCCTGCCCCCGTCCCCGCCCGCGGTGAGGCCGGGCTAGGGGGACCGGGGTACCCCGGGACCACCGGGGAACCCTTCTGGTCCTACAGACCTCACTCGCATGGTCTGCAGTCCCTAAATGTCATAGACGGGCTTTTTACCCCGCTTTTTATGAACACAAGGACACATGAGAGCAAAGAGAAAAGTGCTCTCCTTTAGAGCTTTCTCCTGTCACCTTCCACCATAGACTGTTTAACCATATGATTAAATGATTATTTCCAAATATCCTGCATGCTCTGAGTGGCAGGGTTTTTTCTTTCCTTCCACAAATTGTATTAAAATCGCCTTAAAAACAGAGGATGAATCTGCTGCCCACTTGGTTTCTAAAACGCACAAACAACCCCTTCCTACCCAAGGACGTTATTATCATGAAAAGTTTTTTCACTGCCGAAAGGAATACTTCCTGATACATGGTAAAATCATATTAGTTTGCTTTTATTCCTGCTATTATCAGCCATTTAGGTTGGGAAGTTCTGAAACTACTCCTCTTCTTTCTGCCTCTGCTAACCTGGAATGATTCCCCCTCCTGATACTGTGCGCATGAACTTCCTTGCCCACATGAGTTCGTGTTACATTTCTCGTAGTAGTAATCAAGATTTGCAAACAATATAATGCTATATTCATTGTGTGATATTTTCAGAGCCAGCTTCTTAACTCAGTGCAGCTGTCTCTGTGTTAATTTGAGAACAGTGATTAGTCTCTGTCTACAGAGTATTTATTTCTTCGAATATAGGGAAGAAAGTCTGAAGTTACAGTAATTAAAACCAAAAACAAAACAAAACCTAAATCAAACTAACAAACACCCCACTCCTCCAAGCAGACAGCAAAAGTAAAAAAATCAAACCCACCAACAAAAAAAAATCACAGCAAACAAAAAAAAACTCCCACCAAATACATAGCCTTAGCTTTTTGTGTGGTTATGCTAGTTCTGGTATCAGTCTTTCCTAATAATACAAATAAGGAAAACTGCAGGTACTTTGAGATACAAGAAAATCCGTGTCACACAAGAGATGTCCTAAAAACCAAAGAATAAGCTGTTTTAGCAGTGAGTCAGCAGTGAAAATATTGAAGAAGAAAATTTGGTTCCAAAATATTAGACCAAGTTTTCCAGACAAGTTATTAACTTGAGAAGAGCTTTTCCTTTTCACTTATTTAACTTTTATTTGCCCCATTTATGACATTTTACTCAGGATTATTAATGTATAGTCAAGAAGAATTGGGGCAAATATTCTGCCAAATTCGTATCAGCTTTATTTATTAATTTGTATTTTACTGTAAATGCATGCACATTTTCCGTTCCACTTCTGTTTCATGTGTATTTGTATTTGCACTGCATCTCTGATCTGGGTTGGAATCTGTCCCTGCATGCATGTTATTTCGTTAATATTCCCCATCTTTTATATCAGTAGGAAAATATTTTTCTTAGTTTTCCCAGGAATCACAGACTGGATACTTAAATGCAGGCAATTTAAGAAATACAAGTGTTGGGGGAAAAAACCCCCAACGTGCATACACACACACACACACACACACACACACAAAACAAAACAACTCCCTCCCCCCAGAAAACAAAAAACAAACCCAACCCCAGAGCCACACAAAGAAACAACCCTCCCAAAAACAAAAGCAAAAACAATAACAATAACCCACAAAAAGACAAAACAAATACCCCCCTCCCCCCAAAAAATAAACCAATCAAACACCACCATCAGAAATACAGCAAAAAAATCTCAGAGCTCACACAGAACAAAATACAAAACCCAAACCCCTACAAACTTAAGAAATGTCTGAGGACGAGGTTTCTTTCTTAAAGACTAGAGCATCCTCCTGTGAAACTTACGAATATGAAAAGAGAAACAAAAGCTTAGGTGAAGAGCAGTAGGTTGTACGTTCTAAATACGAAATTATTTTTGTACTTGAAAATACAGACGTTTGCAATTAGCACATGCCCGCAATATTCCTACAATTCAGTGGCCACATAGGGACATTTGCAATGTATCTTCACGAATTTTTTTTGTTTATTTGACCATGGCTATTTCGTGACAATTTTAAACAAACGGGAATCCCGGTCACGGCGGTTCCCATGGAGGGTTGGGGACAGTCCCCAGAGCAGACCTCGTCCTGCCCCAGCCCTCGGCGTAGCGGGCAAGGGGTGTTCAAAGCGGTCAAAACACAGCCTGACAGACAGGGAAGCCCCGAGGGTCGGTCAGGAGAGCGGCCAGCTGCCGTGCCACAGGCTCGGGGGCCGGGGGGACACCGGGGGGACACCTGGGGGACACCGCGCACCGCCCCAGCCCGGGCGTGGAGCTGCCCGACACCGGCAGCCAGAAATGCTCCCAAAAAGACTGAGGGGAAAAAATACAGCAGCCTCCATGCTCAGTGGTGGCCATCAGAGGGTAATTCTCCACGTGTTAATACTGATTTAAAATCACCGACGTCTCGTTTTCCGGGTCTGTCCCTGCGAGTGTTAACAGCCCAGTGAGACGTGTCTCTATGACCTGTGCTCAATGAGGAGACTAACCCTGTGCAAAAGCTAAGAGCTGGCATCTGTGCGGTCTTCTGATGATAAAGATGCAAAATTCATTGGGGCAAGTTTTCAGAATTTGAAGAAAATATTTTAGGCAAGCCTCATAAGGATATTTTCAAAGGCATAGAAAATTAAGCAAATCTGAAAATCTTGAAAATAACATTTTGTAAGAATCAGGGAATATATTAGACATACCTTACCTGGTATGAGGTTTGTTTGTTTTCTAAAATAAACACGTTTTTCTCCCCAGTGGTACTTGTTCTCATCCCATAAAGATACACTGTACACGTGAGCATGAGGTAATTTGGAAATGTTTTCTCCTTGCATTCAGTCCATTTAGTAATATTGGTCACCAACAGTGCAATCTATTTTTTTGGAAATAAGAGCTATGATGTTCCTTAAACAGCCTCTCTAACTATACTCTGTCAAGACAGCGACAAGGAGGTTGGATGTCCTCAGACTGCCCTCTAAGCCTGGAATGCATAAATAGTCCATTCACCAATATTTGTAATAAATGCGTAGCGAAGGGATTAGAAGGGAAAGGCAGAGTGAGTCTCACGTTTTCTCAGTAATGGATGAGATATGCCAATGTCTTAGCACCTCCTCAAAAGGATGCATGTGCCACTGTGCTATGGGCAAGCAATTCCTGCATCCTGCTTTGGTTGTTAAAGCAAGATTGATGCACTAAGCATACGAGAAAGAGGAAACATACGTGGCCTTCTCTGTAATATAGAACATGAAGAGTTACTGCTTCTCTGTTTGCACTCGACAGGCAGCATAACCAGCGTAAAAACCAGTTCCTAAAATGTGTTTTCCTGCTAAAAGAAGTGAGGTCTTTGTAAGAGCTTCTGTATTCCTCAGATACACACTTATCTTTCAAATTCAAATTAGCAGCATCCCACATCTCTGTTTCTGCCAGGTACAGCCATCATCATGAGGAGAGCCTCCCTTTGCCATGCTCAACGGCAGGCTGTGCTCTGCCAGGATCTCCTCTCTATTTATAGCTCCCATTGTGGTGAGCATAATGGCTTCTTGCTCAGCTCAGGCTTGCTCAGACACTGACTTCTTTCTCTCAAGTGGGTGAATTGCATTAATAGTACTTTTTTATGCTGATCTGTAAATATTAAATTAGCCCAGTACCTGATGAGAACATACCCTGCCTGTTCCTGCAGCAAGGGCAGGAGATGGTGAGCAGTGAGGCTCAGGTGCTTGGACACCTCTAACTGGTTCCATCTCAGTTGGGCAGCTGGGATCATCAGCACATTATAGGAACCTTTGGTCACTCCTTACAGCTACTTTGTCTAGTTGGAGTGTTTGTCAGGGGTTTGTAAAACCAAGTTGTATTGGTTTCTGTAGACATGCCTTCCCATTTGTGTGTTCAAAAGCACTACCCTGTGTAGTTAAAGTAGCCACAGCATCTTGGACAGTGACCCTCTCCCTATGCATTGATGCTTCCCAATAATGTAATGATGGTGCTCAACGAGGAGTGTTCACAGCGGAACTGTGTTCTTGGGAAATAACAATGAATAATCTCAAGCAAGTACATTGACCCCCTTTTGCATGAACAAGCATCCTTCCCTTCTTGCAGACAAGCAGTCTTATTTCAAAGGGTTCCATACTCTGGTCAGGCATTACCAAAGAGTTTTGAGTGTCCATCTGGAGACAGCACAGTCAATGAACTTGTTCAGCTCCATACTCAGCTTTCATTCTTCTTAGTTTAGCACACAGAAAGCAAGATACCTGGAACGATTGCTAAGAGAGATGGTGGAGTCCTCATCCTTGGAATTATTTAAAACTAGGCTAAGTAGGGACATGAGTAACCTGCCTTTTGTCGAAGGCTGCTCCCACTTTGAAAAGGATGTTGGACAAAATGCCTTCCAGATGTCTTCTCCAAACCAGACTTTTTCTAGAATACTTGCATGGGACAAGGTGTCAGACAGACATGCTTAAGGGTTTAGAGAAAAAGCTGCAATCCTTGATGTGGGAGGAACTGATTTCTTCAGAGCCAGAACTGGAATGCTTTTATTTATTTGAAGACTTTAAAAACCTTCAACCTGTAGTCATAACGGAGTGTTTCCACCAATGCAGTTTGAGCTGCAGGGGAATTTTCATCTTCTAAGTGCCCTCTACAGTTCACTGACAGTGAAGTGGCACTAGAGAGGAATTACGATGTGAAAGTGCTGAAGTTCCTCTGAGAAAGCTTGCACTTGGGTGGTGTGTTGCTGCCTTGTAACCAGTGAGCAAGGATGGATATAGCATTTTTGATGCAGCGAAAAAGGTGACCTCAGCTTGTTTGGTCACGCATAGGAGAATGAGACAGAGTATGTCTAGAGTCGGTCACATTATCCTTTTGCAGTTTTGTTCCCATGGTATGTTAAGATACCTTAATTTTTGCAGGATCTCTGAAAAAACCCCACTTTTTCCACCTTAGAGTCCATCCTGGTCTCTTCACATTAAGAAGGCAGTATCGTCAAACCTCTGTAAAAGCTTTTGGCCTCAGTTTTCTGTTAACTTCTGTGACTTCTCTTTGCAGATGTGAATGAGGAGCGGTTGGGTGATACAAGTGGAGCAGACAATGCTGAGACCTACAGTGACAAAGACACAGACCAAAGGAGTTCCCCTGACATGACTAAAGCCAAAAGCTGCTTCAGCCCTGAAAGCCCTGAAATTGTTTCAGTGGATGAGGTTGGTTTTGCAGTTCAGAAAAATGGTGGGAGCACAGAGAACCGTCCAGACAGCCCCAAGTACCACCCAGAGCAGAACCATCTCCTGATAGAAGGTCCTTCTGGGACAGTTTCTTTACCGTTCAGTTTGAAAGCAAACAGACCCCCGCTTGAAGTCTTGAAAAAGATTTTCCCTAACCAGAAGCCAACTGTGCTAGAGCTGATCCTGAAGGGGTGTGGCGGTGACCTGGTGAGTGCTGTAGAGGTTCTCCTGTCCAGTCGGTCTTCAGTGGCCAGTGGAGAGAGAACTTCTGCTGAATCTGATGGTCTTGTTTTGCCTTCCAACGGGCATATTTTTGAACACACACTGAGTTCCTATCCTATTTCTTCTTCCAAGTGGTCCGTGGGCTCGGCATTCAGGGTTCCCGACACTCTGAGGTTCTCTGCTGATTCCAGTAACGTTGTGCCAAATCCTCTAGCTGTACCTTTGCAGCACCCTTTCCCTCAGCCACCACGTTACCCGCTGATGCTGAGGAACACTTTGGCAAGAAACCAGTCCAGCCCATTCCTGCCCAATGATGTCACCCTGTGGAACACCATGACACTGCAGCAGCAGTACCAGTTGCGGTCCCAGTATGTCAGTCCTTTCTCTAGCAACTCAGCCAGTGTTTTCCGAAGCTCACCTGTGCTTCCTTCCCGCTCATCAGAAGATCCTAGGATCTCAATTCCTGATGATGGATGTCCTATTGTGTCTAAGCAACCAATTTACACAGAAGATGAATATGAGGAAAGGTCTGATTCTTCAGACTCAAGAATACTCAACTCATCTTCTTAGACTGACATTTGACATGTGACAGCTAAGCGATACTCACAGTGCAGCTGAACAACTGGCCCCTAGGAGGAGGGACTCAACAAAACTCTTGCAATTGTATTAATAAGTGTCTTTGCTTGATAGTGTACTATAGCAATAAAGACGTAACTTATTTAATTTCTTGCACTTCACTGGATAATGCCAAATAGCAATACTCTGGCTTTATTGCTGAGTGTGTGCTGCAAAGGAAGACTTTATGGATACCAGTTATGGGACTCTAGAAGACTCATAATGGAAACAGAAGCCCAAGGTCTACTTTGTTCCTTAACTCAGAAAAATGGGGATGTTAAACTAGAATACTTGAATGCTGTTTTATAATTGAGAGCTCCTCAGGACATAAGAAATCAAGCAAACATAATTCAATTGCGAATGGACTAAAACAAGGACCTTATAATCTTATGCCAGTGATCATCCTTTCAGTGAAAGAAAAGGAAGAAGAAAGAAATACACACATGCAACTAACATGAGCTGCTTCTGTGCTGTTTGAGCTTGGACACTTTTCAGAGAAACATTATTAAGAGTTATTCTTTTCCCATGGCTAGGTTGAAATGTGTAATGTCAGTGTAAAACCAATTACAGCTGTGAATTGCATGAAGTGTATTGTGAAATGAACACCAGATTAAGCATTGTCAGGTTAATGTAGCATGCTAAGGACTCTAGAAAAATAAACTAAGATGATGATCTTGGTTTATGTCATTTATACTGGGCAAATAACATTCTGAAGATAGAGAGCTGATTAGTTCTCAGCCGGGGTTAAAATGTCCAGCTCCAGCAGCTGCAATCAAGGGTAACCTCTTTTTCCAAGTCTGGGTTTTGCTTCCCTGTCTTGTAACTTGCGACTGAGATTAGGCAAAATTTGTCATCAGGGAAGCTGAGGTCTCTTGTATTTGCTCTGCAGACATTTCCAAGCTCAGCTGAGTAAAGCAGAGCTTGCTACAATCACAGAAAGCAGAAAACAAAAGGCTCTCCCAATGCTTCTGAAGCATCTTTTTTTCCTATTCTGTAGAAGTAGAATGAAAAGGAAATAGAATGTAATAGTGGGCATTTCTTTAAAATAATTTTTAGCCAAATGGCAACTTCCCTTTTCCCCTAGAAAAGTAATGGTTTGAAAAATTTATTGCATGATTGCATGTACTGATTACACTGCATATCTTATGTGTGTCTGAGTAACATTAGGAATTGCTTCTGATGAGGAATGCCTCCAAGTTTAATGTCCACTTAGAAATTTGTTAAGCTTTTATTATAATTTTATCAACTGTTCACAAGTGACTGCATATGCTTGACAATTGACTTTTACAAAACACACCTCTGAATGCAGATGAAATGACTCTCCAGTCTTTCAGGGGTGGGGAAGTTGGACTTCCACCCTGAAGTTGGACTCTGAAGGAGATGGGCTTTAAAACTGTTACATAAATGTATCAGGCATGTTATCTGGTGTCATTGTTGATACAAATGCCTGTGTTCACATTTGGCATTTCATATTCTGTAAGTCTTGTGCACACAGTGAATCTTTCATTTTATAAAGGTACTGAATACGCACAAAAAGGAGAATAAAATAATGACTTTATTTTCCTTCGGGGATAAGTTAACTGAAAGGTACTTTATCTTGCATAACTTTCCAACCTGTTCAGAAAAGCATTTTATTGGTTACACTACAGAACAAAGACATAAAAGCAGGGGAAGGGAGGAAAAAAAAAACCTTATGGAAGTGTAAATGTGCAAAGCATCTGGAGTTCTTAATGCGGGGTTTCAGTGGTGTACTGATAGATTTGCCTGCATTCATATGGCACTTGTAAACAAATTCATCTTACAGCCACCCCAGAGAGAAAAGTAATGTGTAAAATAGACCTTGCAAACAGAAAGGCAGGTGGTAGTGAAACGCTGTGCTCTGACACCATGGGGAAATTCTCAAAGGCTAGGTAAGAGCAGATAGGTCCAGGAACTCCACTTTGGAGCTGACTTCCTTCCTTCAGGAATCTTATGCAGCCCCTGTACTTTAAATGAAATCTCAGTGGAGTTTTTTTGTTTGCTTTTCTTGTTTGTCTGTGTGTTTGTTTTGTTACAGATGTTGAATTATCTTCAGCAGAAAGACCAAACTGTGATACCTGCAAAAACTCTGACCCTCTATGGTCTGTGGGCTTTCAGAGAACTGAATTTTGGCATCTTGGCATCGGGACATATCTTTAAAAGAAAGATGACCTTTGGCTAACATGGAATGAACTATTACCACACTTGTGGTGAAAAATGCAGATTTGACATTATGATTTTTAAAGTTCCATCTCTTTTGACAAGCCATTTTCTGAAAGAAGAAAAAGGTTAAAATAATCCTTGTCTCTCATGTTATAAAATATCTTTTGACTCAACTGATACATACGTTTTTTCTTAAATAAAACAAATATATCTCTGTTCGAAAAAAATTGCAAATTTTCATGTCGAACAGTAATTTTTGTTTGACCACACAATATTTTAGCTACCCAGAAGATCAATTTTTTTCAAAAATATGTATTGGCCTGCAGTGATACTTTTGAGAAATTACTTTTTTCATCCAGTTGTATTGTATAGTGGCTGGCACTATAGGCAGATAAATTTTTTAAAGGATCCTTCGGCATGTTGGCAGGAATCTTATCTGCCCACACAAGGCTGGGGGACCTGTTCCTCAGGCTGTACTGGTGGGAGCCCGGCCAGGGCATCCCCTAAAATTTGCGTTTCCCTGCTCCATCTTGTGGCAAACGAAGGTATCTCCTAATCGAAGCAAGCACTTCAAGCTGAGGAAGAGAAGGCACCGGGAGGAGGAGGGTTGGAGCTGGAAGCACTGGTGCTCAGAAGCACACCGAGGGGGGAAAAAAAAAATAAATCAGGTAGGATGCCTTGAGCCTGTTGAGGTCTCTGTAGGGTCTCAGAGCCCAACTTTTCTTTTTCTTTTATTTTAAGGGTTTTTTAAAGACTTTCTTTGGGTATTAGTGCAGTTGTGGCTTTGTTGGAGCAAAAGACCTTCAGCTCTGTTCCTTTTGCACAGCTCCTGCTCCTGTCTGAGCAGCCCCTCAGGAACCTCTATTGGGTTCCTCAGGACTCCTGTCAGAGAGGTGATTTCCCTGTCAGCTCTCTGGGAAATGTCTCAGGAGGCTCTTTCTGCTCACAGCTCTGCTTGTCCAGGTCTCAAGTTTCAGTGGGCTCTGCAGAGGCTGGCAGCTGCCCCAGAGGCACGCTGCCAAATCCCCACTGGCTGACCTCTGGCTGTGACAAGGTGGTTAAGGCCAATAAGGATATAAACAATAACAATAATGATTTCTCCCTCAAAGGAATGCCATGGAGAGCTCTAAGGTGATGCTCACAATCTCTGGTTCCTCTCATACCTGTAGGTAAGGGAATAGTCAGAGGGACAGCAGGGTTGAGCACAGCACAATGGGGATACTCTGTGCCAAGCTATCCCTTGCCTTGTCCTTGCTGGTGCTGTGCTGCTTTCCTGGGGGTCCCTGACTTGTCCTCCTTATGGGTCTGAAGGGCCACCTCTGCAACATTTATTGTATGCTTGGTGAACAGGCTTACCTCACATTTGTGCTGACATCTTTGAAAAATGACTTTGATTCTCTCAGTATACTGTTTCAGTGATTCATTCTTTATGTGCATTTACTCAGCAGACATGAGTGGGGAAATAAGATTTATGCTAAATTTATATGTTAATTTTAATATTGAAGCTATCCTGTATTTGAAGAATAAGATCAATTCTTCAATTTCATTTCTTACGTGATATTGCATATTGTCATTACTGGAAAATAAAATTATTTCTGAATGCATACTATCTAAACTTCAATTTTAGTGGACATTTAACTTTGACATATCATTCTTCTTCCTTCTCTATAAAAACTAACTTAGTACAGTATTTAACATTCTCACACTAGTCTGGCACCAGAAGATAATAAAGACAAGACTTTTTACCCAAAACGATGTTTCATTAATGTGCTCCCTGCAGCATTTCTGCACTGTCACAGATTTCATGCATGACTCACTGTTACACACATGCTACAATAGGAGCCTTGGTTAATGATTGTGTTCCTCACTAGAGATTAATTTCATTAATTTCCACATTAGCAGCAGTGTTTGAGAACCATGGCCACAGCTATTCCCTAAGCATGCCAGAATACAGGTCAGATCCTGACCTTAAGGGGAGAATCCATCCCTTGGATCACTACCAGGAAGCAGATCGTGTAGAGGATGGGTACAGAGAATCACAGGTACAGAAAGACTTGGCCTTTACAGAGGGAGATACACTTCAAAGAGGCCTGCTGCCAGAGACCATGTCCTCCTGAAGCTGCAACAGAAAGAAAATATTCACAGCACCTTAGGAGTGTGGTTTGCTACTTTAAGCCTTTGCAAGCTGTGAGGGAATTAAGCTGAGAGATAGATAGGAGGAACTTTTGCAAGGTTACATCCTTGCTCTGCCCTATAACCTGAGGAAGAGTTTTCCCTCCCTATGAGATAAAGATAATTGCAACAAGGATTTAATTGTTTTTATCTGAAAATTCTCAAAGACTTTAAGTGTTCTATGAACAAGAGTGTAGAACATAGTGTTTACCAGATCATGTATGGTAGGATTCTCTTTCTGATTTTTTTGTCTGTGAGAGAGAACCTATAGCTTTTCAATATCTAACCTCTGACTGCCTTCAGCAAGAATTCTCCTGAAAACCTCAGGATTATCCTTAGATAGTCCTGAGCAAACAACTGTCATAAAATGGCTAAAGGTTGTGAGACCTAAGGTAAACACTATTTGGGTTATTTCCTCCTTCCTCTTCTGAGTTTATGGACTTCATACATTCCAACTTTCTCCTCTGCAATACCTAGATAAAACCAGAAATCTTGTGAGAAAATTGTACTGATTGCCTTTCCCCCCCCAGAAGCAGTGAGTATATGAATCAGCAAAATGTTGAGGGGAAGTGAAAAGGCAGAATTTGAGACAAAATGAAATCTCTTAGTTCTTCCTGGACTTGTGTGGCTCAGGGAGGTGTGCAGGCTCAGGAGGAGCTGGTCTCTTCCTCCTGTCTGGCACTTAGTCCAGCAGTAAATTGTCAGCTTGGGGGCTGCAGCCCCTTGGGAGTGAGCACACACCAACAGGACAAAGGCAGCAGTGTGAAGTGGAGTGAGTAGTGTGGCAGCAGTGTGAAGGTGCTCGTGATAGCTGATAGAAGCTTTCCTGCTTTGTTGTACGCAGCAAAGCTCATACCCAGTTTTGGAAACCTCTTTCTTTGGTGCCTAGTCCTTGTGCACATTGCTGACATTCCTTCTTGCCATGGTGAGTATAAACTGGGAAGAGTGAGAGATAAAATTCACCATACTCAGAAAAACATAAAGGAGATATCGAAATACTCAGAAATTCTTCTGTGCTATTTCTTGAATCTAGACTTTTTTATCACTTTATCACTTATAATAGCTAAATTGCTCATGTAACAAAGGATGCAGAACCAATCCTCATAGGCCACTGTATCTGAGGGAGAACTGTGGTAAAAATTTAAGTTTCTCTGCCTCTGCATATTAATATCTTGACTGACTAGGAACATGTTCCTGAAGGGTGCTTGAAGCTGTTCCCATTGCACAGCTAGCAACTTTCCTGGGAACCAAAATCACGTTTCTCACTTTGAACATGCCCTTTTCTCCAGTAAAGTAAGGACGATGCTCAATGTCCGGTATGGCTACATATTCTATATGTGAAAAAACAACATGTTCTCAAGAGAAACATTCCTAAACTACAGAAAAATATTTGACATGGCTCCATCCTTACTTCAAACCCTATTCAGGAGACTTTAATACCCTTCACAGCTTTAACCCAACTCACAGACTTGTTTTTACATTTTAGACCCTGTGACTTAGTCACTAGTAGAGTTGTGGTCAGCTATGTGTAAGTCATGAATTTTCTTCCTTGCTCTTTTTCCTGTAATTTCTTTCTTTTTTTTCCTAATTATCTGTAGAGATATAAACAAAAGAAAAATTTGGCCACATGCATTTTTCTTCTTTTATCTCCATTGCCAAATAATTAATTTTCAGGGTAAGGATGGTATGAGGGAGAAGTTAATTTATTTTTATTTTTTCTCAAACATTTTACAAAAACAAAAGTGATAAGTTTTCCAGGGCTCCAAAAGGAAGAGAGCATTAATTTAACTTATCCACACATTATCTCCTTTGGCTTTTCTCTCACCTGTGTTGGTGGACACAGTACAGGCAGCAATCGCCACAGCCCTTAGAAGCAGGTGGGAATTGGGCTGGATTTGGGATTGCTTTGCAGAACTTTGAAACACATGAGGAAGGAGGGAGGGAGGGAGGGAGAGGGAGGGGAGGGAAGGAAAGGATAATTTCTGACCTTCAATGGGTTCAGGGGAGTGGGTCTTTCTCAGGCCCAAGCCTGAGGTATCAGTGTTTATGCCCACACTGCTGTTGCCTTGGAAAGGGTACAGAATGATCTATACCAGAGCCAGGGGATGAAAGGAGCTGGTCTCCCTGTGCTCTGCTCAAGCCTCCCTCCTCTCCCAGAAAGTTCACTGTATGACGTTTTAGCAGACTTTCATGGCATATATATATGAAAAGTTATGACTAATTCCCAGGTGAATGGCTTATTTTCTGACATAGAAAAACTCAAGCAAACACCCTGCTTGTTGAATTATTGGCATTCATATATTTCCTGATTTGGTCATCACTGCTTTCTGTTGTTTTAACAATTTAGAATTTTTTTCAGCTGTTCTCTTGTTCTGGCAATAGGCAAAGTAACTGTGGTGGTAGGTGTGGTAAGAGGCAGTACAATCACCACCATCCTGCTCGTAGGGGCACTACTCTGACTCCTCACCTCCTTTGCAGCACCATTCCTCCAGTGTTTTTGCACACTTTCTGAGGCCTGAAAATTCAGGTCAGCTAGTTACTGTGACCAGGTTTTAATTTACCTGCAGAGGATTAAAATTTCTGCCTGAAAAAACTCAAATAACTTTTTAAATTCACCAGTACTCTAAATAATTACTGATGGTGAAGAACTGGTGGCTGCAGACATTCAGCCCACAGTTCCCTTCTCCTCCTTAAACTGGGAAAATAGAAATTCAGGCAAAAATGTGAACCCTGTGTACAGGCTCCTCGAGAAATAGGTTATATTTTCCCCTTCCAAATGTTTAGAATTGCAACTGTGTTTGAATTCATCCCTGAGATGAGATGAGATTAGAGGAGGAAAAAGTCAGATGTAAATGACTACCATATATCACTCAGACCATGTAACACATACTATTAAAACAAATACCTAAAGCAAATGCTGGACATCACAAGCATGGCCTTGTCTTCACATAAAATAAGGCGGCCTGGCTGTATTTCAGGGTGGATTTGTACGGGCTAAGGAGTGGTAATTAATTCGGGACGGGAAGAGAAGAGAGCCCGGCTCCAGGACCCGGTCGCTCTAGCCGATGTCCCCACCTAGTGACAGCGCGGGCACAGCGCGGACCCCGGCTGGGATCCCAAATGGAACCCCGGCTGGAACCCCCAGCTGGGACCCCCGTCCAGAAGTGGCACTGTGGCTGTGTGACCTTATGGCCGGGTGGTGGTGTTACGGCTGGGTGATGATCACACAGAATCACAAGATTGGAAGAGACCAACAAGGTCATTGAGTCCACCCCATGCCCTAACACCTCAGCTAAACCATGGCACCGAGTGCCACATCCAGTCTTTTTTAAAACACATCCAGGGACGGTGACTCCACCACCTCCCCAGGCAAAGCATTCCAATACTTTATTATTCTTTCAGTGAAAAACTTCTTCCTAATATCCAACCTATATCTCCCTTGGCGCAGCTTGAGACTGTGTCCTCTTGTCCTCCCAGTTGCTGCCTGGAGAAAGAGACCAGCCCCACCTGATTACAAACACGTTTCAGGGAGGTTGCCTACCCCTGGGTGGCATGGAGCTCCCAAGGCATAGTGGGAGAGACAGCAATTCTCATATGCCTTGCGTGCATATGCATGCATGCTATCAGCTTCTCTCTGAAGTCCTCTCTCACAAAAAGTCAGAGATGTCAAAGGTATTTCTATTATCCTATTTGACTCTGGAAGTGGGCCCAACAAGTAAAGAAGGAATGCTTCAGGAAGCCTGTTGTGGTTTAACCCCAACAGCCAATTAAGTAGCATGCAAGCACTTGTTCAACCCCCAGACCCCAGACAGGAAGGACAACTGGATAAAAAGGGGAACCTTCAGTGTTGAAGTAAGAACTGTTTGAAAATACAAAATAAATTAGACTAAACTAAACTAAAATACTACCACTGCTAACAATGATGGTAAAAACTATAATAATACTTGCAATGAAAAGGACAGGGAGAGAGAGGAATAAAAACAAAGAGAAAAAATAATGCATGGTTGCATTACCATGCACTGCTCACCAGTTGCTCACTGCCCATTTACCAATACCCAACTTGCTCACCAACAGTGATCAGCTCCTCTTGGACAGCTACTCCCCATTTATATACTGAATATGGAGCTGCTCTGTGGTATGGAATATCCCCCTTTGGGTTTTCCATAAAGGGCAGTTTGGGTCACCTGTCCCAGCTATGCTCCCTCCCATATTCTTGTGTCCCCGCTCACTGACAGAGCATAGGAATCTGAAAAGTCCCTTACTTTGAGCACTCCTGAGCAATGACTAAAACATGAGCATGTTATCATTATTCTCCTGCTTAATCAAAACCAGGGCACTGTACCAGCTCCTGAGAAGAAAATTAACTCTATCCCAGCTGAAACTGGAACAAAGCCATATGACAAACCTTTGGGTCACCTAGTGTAACAGTGTTTCAAGGTATTTGACACTGCCTTTCCCCTTTATTATTCTAAAGACTTACTCTTTTCCTCAGTGTGTAAACAAAATTTTATATTTTTCTTGCTACTAAGCAGTTAAATGAAGTCTGTGGGATAAAGTTAATTAGTGTCTGCTCGGCCCAGAGATATCTGACAATGTCAATATATATGTGGATGATGTGTATGCCCTTTCAATAAGGTTGTCTGTGCTGGACCTCTAGCTTCTGGCTGCTTTTTGATATGAAGATGTAAACCTTTTCCCTGTTACCTTTGTGTTGGATAACTCAAATCTCTTTTTTGCTACTTATTACCTTGATCTCTCTTGGTTATAGTTCATACCAGATTATTTCAGTGTGCTGTATCAGAATATGAACTAAAAGTCTGCCTGGAAATTAGGACTAATGCCAGATGCAGCAGTGTGTTACACATTCTCAAATGAAAAACATTTTGTAGTCAAAACAATGGTGGTAATGCCTTATGTATCTACTGGAAATGAGAGTTACCTAGGCTATCTTCATGCTAAACAGTGCTTATTGTGTCCTGTCCATGAAGTATTCCTCCTGATAGGCTCGAATTTAATCCCCTTTACTTTAAAAATATCCTAACTGCCTTGCTATTTGAAAATGCTAAGGTCTTAATTCTGAATGAGGGACAGGTTGTGTGGGTTTGATTTATTGTCCTTTTAACTGTCTTTGTGTCTGGAATACATTTAGGGATTGGCCAGTCAGGAGACAGGGGGCTGTGAAAACTGCAGGTCACCAACATTCCTTCTACATCTCTCTCCAGCTAAGCTCTCCACTTCAGCAGCATAGGAATTTCTCATTGCCACTACTTTTCTGCTAATTCCTGTTGTAAGTTCAGATGCTGTGGAAAAAAATAAAATCCAGCCAGTTCAGTAACATTTCTGCAATAAGGGAAGAATATACATTGGGATATTTTCCTTGCATTGATGCAATTAATGTATAATTACTTTAACAAATCTTTAGTGTTGGGAGAGATGGCAGCAACATCAAATATTTATCACCTTATTTGCTCTGGGACTTATGCTTTGTGCTTGGGAAATAGGCAGTACACAGATACAGTGCCTCACTGTCTCAGTAAATCTCTTTGTGTGGATGCTCAGGCCACAAGTGTTTTGTGAGACAGTTTCTGTGGAGAAGCTGATTGCTTGTCTTCGACGTGCAAGGTTTTGAAAAGTAGTTAGTTGTGTAAATAGATTTATTTTCTAAACTCATATTTGGCTCCTTCTCAGTAGAGTCAGCAAGTGGGTTTTTTTTTGTTTTTTTTAATAGTGGTACCTTGTTTCAAGTTAGACTAAAATACTCATTTTACTTGATGACTGCTTTGCTTTATGTTTGCATCATTCTGATAATTCTGAGATCTTTGGCTGACCCAGAGACCCATCAAGGGTATATTTATTAAAATAGCATTTCATTACAGTGAAGTGAGTTCACAATGTAACACTTTTCAATGGTGCACATAAAATGAAGACTAAACCAAGGAGAGTAATACCTTGGATGTGGCCTCAAGTGAATTTCCTTATGGATTTCACTTCTGAGTGTGGTGTTTTCTGATTTTCCCATTAACAATAACATTTTTGGAACACATCCTCTTTCTTGTTCAGTAGTAATATTGAGCTAATATTACAACATGGAATAAAGATTATGTTGCCAAAATTCATTCCTTGAGACGAGTGTCAGTAGGTTAATATCATTGTGGGGATTTTGTAGAGCACTCTAGTGTAGATTGTTTTACCACAAGAAACTTTTCTCCAAATTCTCCTTCATTCTTCTGCTTAAAGTCTCTGTGTTCACACAAAATAAATCCCCTTACCTGTGAGTAAAATACATTCTTCATAAAATGTGGCCTGTTCTTAAACTGTCTTTCCTGTGCCCTGATTTCTGACTCTGTGACTTCCCTATAATAAGGCTGTTGTTTTATAATGCTCAAGGTATACCTCAAAAGGATAGTGCTGTGTTTATGACTGAGTGTGGTTTGAACTGGTAAAAGTTCTGATTCTTTGTCATGGGCAACTAAAAATAAAACACTGGAAAATGTAACAAACAGATGCTCTGCTTGCCACAGCAGTTTTGAAGTGCTGCGGTATTTATATACCAGAACTGTCCTTTTCTTCATATGGTCAAGGCTCTTGCTTTGTCAGAGATGTGCCAAGCCATAAAGCCCATTTCAGCCTCTTTAGCTGTGTTTGTTACCTTTACATGTGAGAAGCAGGAAATGACTACAGAGAGCAACACCCTGCAAAGGCTTATGATTGGACTTGCCTGCTTGTGCTTTGGCATTACTCAGAGGCTGCTGTAAAGTTTTAGGATTGCAGTGTGCAAGGTTCAATGCAAAATATAAGTTATTAAGTTTGCGCTCCTAATATTAGAGAGCTGAATGCTCATTCACCCAACTGCAAGAGTGGCTTTGCCTGAGAGCAAGCTGTGAGAGGTGATTGCTGTGCTCCTGATTTTGATCATTCTTATCTTAGGTATGAAGAGGTGGCAAAGTGATCTGCAGTTCCCATGCACCTTGCCACATGCTGGTCTGACTTCTCTGTAATAATAAAAACTTGGTCATTTATACCAGCTCACCTGGCTTGTCCAGAGCATGTTATTTATTGCTTAGATGCTGACATGGTCTGACAGCTGAGTTGTAGACAAGCTGTGATGGCACACTGTGTACTGTAGGATGTGACACAGACCTGAAAAATATCTCTTTAGATGCTGTTTTTTTGATTATTTGAATTGCTTCTTGGCTTTATAGTTGTTGACAGCAGCACTGCCAACACTCCTTTTATTCACTAAAAAAAAATAAAACCAAAAAAAAAAGAGATCACAGAAGTCCTTAGAGTATGGTCACACCAAAAACTGATTAAGATAATATATTTAATATGTTTTTGGATCCACCAAGATACAGAGTGCCCACCTTTGGCTTTCAAGTTAAAGTAACTTTTCTTTTTGACTGTCAATATGGCAAGGTCACCAAGAGCATGCCAGTTTCACATGGTAATTGTAGATGTGCTAGCCTCACTATGCCACATATTCTAACCTACAGACAGTTGAATGTAGGAAAAAGTGGCTTTGTCTATACATAGGAATATGTGACAGTGAAGATACAAACAAATCCAATTCATGGGCATGAATTAACAATTTAATTTAAATTGTCTCTGTGACATTACATAGACATAACTTGCTATAAAAGCATGGTCTGAAAATAGTTCAATGACAGTCTGGAAGTGATTTTGAAGCTTCTTTTCTGATTGCAATTATCCACTTGGGTTCACACTTCTGGGGTTTGCAACACATACTTTAATACACAAGACCAACTCAGCAATGTCACAACTACAGCTACTACTATTTGAAGGCCTGGCTGTACAAGTCATTGATTTCTAGTTACTGTCATCCATGCTAAAAGACCAATGAGAAATATCAGGCCAGCCTCAGCTCCATTACTCTACCAGAGCCCACTCTACTAATCATTAGTTGCTATCCACTCTAACTGGGATGATGAAAGGTAATCCTATGTATACATTCAGAACATAAAGTTGTTTTAGGACATTTGCCAAAATCAGCACTAGAGAATGGCTTCAAAATTGGTGGCTACTGGCTGATTTGCTAGGAGGTGAAGATGTCTTTGTTTGTTTTGTTTTGGTTTGTTAATGTTGCCAAACTTGCTGATTTCTGTGCAGGAATTTTTATTATTAATAGTAAGAAAACAAATATTAGCCTGCCAGCCCAGGTTTGAGGTGAGGGAGACTGGGATAGGGTATAAAGCTGTGTGCAAGGAAGACAGCTGTTCCTGAGACTACGGAGGATGCCAGGTAATGAGAAAGAAAAACTGTACGAAAAAAGGAGGTAGAGCAGCTGTTGTCTTCTGGAGACACCAGTGCTTCTTTGGAAGAATTATGTGGGACAAGTGACCTTCTCCCATACTACTGAAGGATAGGAAACTTCACAGAATTTTTCCAGGGACATACATCATCAGGGAGCAGAGCTGAGGGTTTTATGTTATTTGGTGCATGGAAGGATCATTTTGTTGGATTTGGCTATGGAAAAAATTGTATTCAGAATATGTTGTTACCTTTTCTCCTTGGCTCTTTGAGAAGGTCTGAGGCTCTTTTAGAATTTTGTCCCCTCCATGCTGATTTGCACCTCCAGGATGCAGAGAAGAAATTTCTCTTGCTGGCTGGCATGTTGGTATGGTGGCATTCACTGGGGAGAGAGGGCTGTCATGGCCAGGGGAAGGCAACAGCTCTGTCTTTTCCTCTGATTTCTCTTCTGTGGAGCAACTGCACTGAGAGATGTGTCTTATACACTTCTCACCAAACTCCCAGCTCCTATCTGCTCTACCAGATAAGTCATGGAGGGAAAACATCTGCTTCTCCAGGCTGGTGCTTCTCCATCTGTCACTCCCTCAGGAGATGCTTCAGAGAAAGTTTTGACATGGGATTCCCAGGGTGACCGTGGACAAGGCTGGTGCATTGTCCTGCAGAACCCGAATCTTGGGCGGGTGCTCCCCACAGCCCCTATCAGGAACAAATTGGAGTGTTTCATTCTTGTAAGTGATACTTTTTAAAGTAAACATCCCTGGGTTCTGTGATGTGTAACTAATGGAGTGCTAAACTCTCAGGGCTGGCTTAAGACTCAGAAAATACATGTGTTGCCAATCTATCATGTTCCTAATACTAATTAACATAGCAGGGACACAATAAAGCCCCAGAACCTGCACACATTACCGAGCTCACATTACCACTCTGTAACAGTCCCTCTATTGACCTAACAAAAGTACACATTGGAAAAATGACATGAGGTCTTTCCTGACTCAGCTAGACCTATTCAGCCAAAGAAGAGAGCTGAGGACTCTTGTTTATTATTGTCCATTATTATTCTGGAACAGAATTCTCAAATAGTGTGCAATGAGTTTTCTACCTTTGCTAGTATCTGTGTGTGTTACCTGCTGCTAGGCAGGCAGCCCTGACACAGGCAGAGCAGGCACTGATTTGTGAATGTCTGTGTCCTGGGGAACACATTCTGCTCCTGCACAAATGAAAAGAAGACCTTATTTGTTGATTTGCATCCACGTTATTTGCCATTAAGTTGCAATGAAAGTCTTGTTTGTAAATCTTTATGAATATGGTTGTCCTAGGCTTAGAGTATCTCCTCACAGAAAATGCAGAAAAAAGAATGATAAAAATTTAATTAAAGTTCATTATTGACTACATGAACATCTATTTTTTAGGTCCCAGGAATATTTTTTCTTGTACTGAAATATAGTGGCAATTTCTCGCAGTATGCTCTTTTTAATGTCCCACTGATTTTAAGATATGCATGATGTATAGCCAATGATAAACTGGAAGGAATCTGGACAGCAAGGGATTATCACATTTATGTTGCAGTTATCCCTAAGTGGATACAGTCTGGTTTTGTGGAAGTCGTAGGCAAGCTGCTGTTTACTTCCACAATTTCATGGTTGGAATTTTATAACGCCTCTCTCTGAACTCAGGAGAGTTCACCCACTAGCACTTGAAGCTTAGGTGCATCTCCTGCTGTTGCACATCATTTGGTGTCTTGACTATAGATAGCATTAGTTTGATCATTATGTCATGAAAATCTGGTATGGTGTTGGAGAGATGTCAAGTTTTGCAAGTAGGTACACCACAACAAGTGACTTGGGCCTTGGGTATATTCTCATCTGTTCTTAGTTCATGGTAATAATTTTAGAGGATTAATTCAATTCCTGAACTAGTTATTTGTGAGCATCTTGCTGTCAAATAAATGTATTTGAAAAAGTTTTCTCATCACTATTTAGAAGAGGGAGCTAGTAATGTATAGCTATATATTCTCCCCCAGCAGTGTATTATCCAGGCCTCTAGTATGCGGTTAAACCAGATGGGTTCAACTGGAAGGACATTCCATCTGACATGCTAGTGTTACTGAGCTGCAGACCGCTACAGGATGGAAATTGTCCCCTCCAGATTAGGAAAGAAAATATCCCTTGGGTGGAAGTCACAGAGGAGATGGAAATGTGTGGAGCAAAGACAGCAAGGCAGCTCAGCCCCAGCTCTGTGGCACAGCAGCTTCTCCCACCTCCTTTATGATATGAATAGTCAAAGAAGACCTGGCACAGCATTTTGTGGTTCATACTGCCAGTGAACTGGTCATGCAGTGCAGGCAGAATCTCTGATCAGCCTGTTGTCTTCTCTCTTAAGGCAGAATTAATTAAATATGGACCTTACCCAATTTCCCTGGCAGCTGGCACAGGAGATTTTCTATTGACTTCAGCAGAACTGGTTAAAGACATTAAGTCTTAGAATTGGTTAATTTTATGCACCTAGTGATTTGACACTTTGCATAGTTGATATGATCTTGGATGTCCAGAGACAATGAATTACCTAAGTGTCACAGATATTAAATCATGAAGTAGATGACAGTGTCCTCTCTATGTCATATGATCTTAGTGCACTTTGTGGGATAGTCGCTTGTAATATTGCCAGTAATCATAAGTGCTGAAAAAATACCGTAAGTAAAATAGCATTTTAGAGTACAATGCATCCAATGTTCTTAATATGTATATACACATCTGCAATATGTTAAACTCAGACTCATGCCCATTTAATCTCAAAGATTTCAATGGGGTGTCTGTATGGAATGAAGGCAAAAATTTGATCCCAGAATACTCAAAGACACACCTTTCGGGAACACTTTATGCCTTGGATTTTCACCTAGATTTGTATTTATAATAATAAACACATCATTTATTAAATATAAATTTATAATAAATTTGATGCTATCAATGGTCTGTCTACTGTATGAAAAATTTCACGTACTGCTAACTTTCTGTTTGATGATTTCAGAAAACTGTGTATCCACATAAATATGACGTGTGGGCGTGTTTTGAACCACAGTGCTAAATGCCTGGTAAGGGTGCTCCCTGCCTAGAGACATAATCAGGATCTATTCCAGGAATCAAATTAAAGCCTGTCAATGAGCATGTTCTCCTGTGAGAAGAAATGGATTTGAAGCAGTTACAGCTCCTGTATTCCTCCTCTTCACAGATATAAGTCAGAACAAGAATAGATACTTCAGTTCAGCTTCCTTCTGCCATGGGACAAATTTATAAGATCAGGAAGATGCACCTCTGCCTAATAAGAGTGTGTTCAAAACCGTTTCTTAGCACTGCAACCAAGAGTGCCCCAATAACAGGGCAAGAGAAGCAGCACATGAGATTGTCCTAAATCTCCCTTAGCAGGTAGCTGCTTTGTCCAGCTAGGACACCAGCTTCTCCTCCAGTCGTGGTAGGACCACCCCTTCAGAAGGTGGTATCAGGCCTCCATTTGTATTAACTTTGGGAAGAACCAGATGTGGGTAGGTAAAACTGTATAAAAGGAAGTCCTTGTAAAGTCATGGCTCACTCCTGTTATTTTAGTTAAGTAGAAAAGGGTGCTGGGTGCAACTCCGCTGAATTAGAGGTAGAAAAAAGTTATGTGACCATCGCATGTTCACATTGTGGTGTATGGTGGTTTGTTGGATGATGTTGGCTGTATTTTAAAAACATGTAACTGATGAAAGTCTATCTGCTTAAAAAGGCCTGGTTTTTGCAATAGAGGAGTTTTCTTTTGCATCTGTCTGGGGACTCTGTCATCTGATTCCTCACACCAGAGGTCCCAATGATGGCAGCTGAAACAAACTTTGGAAAGAGTCATATTCGTCTCCTCTCTAAAATATTTAAGTAGGAATGTTGTAAAGACTAAGTGTGGCATGCTGAAAATTTATACCATCCTGTTTGGGGTATTTAAAACACCTACAATGAAAGGGTTCTGTTTACAGAGTGCTAAAGATAACCATTTCTATCGCTGTCCTCTGTGTCCTTACTGATTCTATCAGATTCTCCCTCTGCTGTTGCTGAATCTAGCCTCAAATAGCTGAACAGAAGGTGTGCAGAAGTATTAGCCAAAACAGAAGAAAATAAAAACAATTAAAAGGGCTCTGATTTTTTTGCATAGTAACAGAAACCTCTTCTACCTCAAACATCACCTAAAATCTTGTGGAAGGGGACTCTGCACCAATAAATACTTTATTTTAAGAGGAGTTTAAGGCACATCAGCACCATGTTTACTGTATTGCTGTATTTCTAGTTGTTTTCCCAACTGATGTCCATGAATCACTAGAGAAGAATAGATGGTAAAATGCTTCTGAGAGCTTTGTGTGGTGATACAGCTCAGTGTGTTTTCTGCCCATTTTCTGAGAGCCTAGTTGTCCTACATTCACTCTGTCATGTTGTGAGTGTACGGATTCACATCTTCTCTCTCTACCACCCCAGGCATCTGTATACCCCATAGCAATTCTACACTGAGCCACAGTCTGATACTTGTATTAGTATGGTACAATATCCCAATCTAAAAATGGTTCTACAAGCTCTCTTGCTAATTGGAGTGTAATAAGTGTGGTCTAGATACTCGCATGGCTAATTTGCCCTGAGTCTGGCTGGCTGGCTTGTTTTAACTGATATATTGCCAGATTTTGATGCTGTTTTTCATGCTGACTGCTACCTCAGGTCATCCTAATAATTTCAGTAAGGCTACTCAGAGACTGCAGTGCTACAGTCTGGCTAGCTGCAGTTATATGATTGAATTTTTACTGCTAAGTGCAGCATAGCCTGCCCAACTTATTTGATTTAGCAGGTGTCTTATTGGCATTTAAAATATTTTGCATATGGTTATATTGCATCCTGAGGGAAGAAAAACAAAACAAAACACCACAAAACAGTTTATTAGTAAGACTTTTTGCTGTTCTGCTAAAATATGGCAATTAAAAAGACAATTTATGTTGCAGAGACTTGACCTTTACTTTCCAGGACTGTAAAATAAAACCCCAACCCTCACACTTTCTGCATCTGGTTGACATTTGAATAAAACTGCCAGAGTGCAAACAAATTTTGAGAAAACATCTCCAGCAAACTTTGCATTGACTCTAAAAATATCCTTGGCTAACTTACTTTTTGAGGCCATATGTTGAAATAAAGAAATCCTGAAACTTCACTAGAATTTATTGCAACAAGAGATTTGCCAAACTACTTAAGACACACGGGAAGATTATAGTGAAGTATATTAGTTGCTGACTTGACAATTTGCTATGCTCACTGCTTGCATAGTGAATTCTTGATATTCATGATGAGAGGTGATCCAACTTTCTAGTACATTTTAGCAAGAGACCTGCCAAATGTCTACTGGCCTATTAAATGCTGGAAAACCAAAGGTCAGCCTTGTTTATGAGCCACAGCAAAGCAGCTACAAATGGCACACCAACATTCCTCATGACTTTTTTTTTCTTCCTTTTTTTTTTAATGAAAAATCTTAGCACAGGATTGGATCTGGATGGGTTTGGACTAGTTTTGAGTTAAAGTCTCTCTTAAGTCTCTCTAGGTCTGCCCTCATATCCCCTGGCCACAAAACTGGAGGCTGCAGAGGAGGCAGTTCTATTTCACAGAGATGTGTTTCTTCTTGTTTCATCAAATGACCACCAGGACTGTGTGGTCCTGTTTGCAGAGGTGTGGGCCAAATTGTGCCCCCTTGGTACATCCCTAACCAGCAGGCAGAGCCTCCAACCACAGAGCGCTAAACTGCCCTTCTTTTACAGTTTATTCCTCTCCCTTCCTGGGAGCTCATCCCTTCAGGTGCCAGGGCGAAAAGGATTGTAAGTGGGGAACTCTGTTCCACCCTGTGCTCAATCCAAAGCTGTCTGTCTGTGTGAACCCTTCCTTTGGAGACTCTGGACTGCCTGTCAGACTTTCAGTGACTGTGTCAGAAGTGACAGTTCTGCTCTCTTCACCTGAACTGCTTTTGGTATCATTCCAGTTTAGTAGGACAGAAGGTTATCCTGGTACGATAAGCAAGTCTTCCTATAAAGACACTAAACTTTGCCCTCCTTGCCAAAGCAAACATTCTCACACATGCAGTGGTATTTCTGTCACGTTCAATAAAATTTTGTTCCATATCATGCTATAGTGAATACGTTACTTCAACATTTCTTACCTTCTTATAATATGTATTTATTGTATTTATTTGGCAGACATACAGGGATAATGGAAGATGCCTCCTCTGACTCTGTACCTACAAATCTGTTAGGCGGCAATTAAATAGTTGTTTAAAACAGAACAAAAATACCCCAAAACCCCCAGAAAACCAAAACCCAAACTGAAAAACTTGTTTGCTTAAAACATTCCAAAGTACAATCAGTTTAGAAAGGTCTATGTCATGAATAAAAATCTTACCCAGGTTTATTTTGGTGTTAAGGTTTAGTTAAACGCTATTTACAAGAGACAGAGGGAGTCATATACATATATATAAAATCCACATATTAAAAAAAAAACCTGCAAAAGAAATGGTAGTAAATGGTGGTGGGTACAGATTCAATAGCATGGGAAAAGGTGATGTCTTCGTGGGTGTGGGGTTTTTTTGTTTGTTTGTTTGTTTTGTTTGTTTTATGAATATCTTCCCCTATTACAACTCCCTGCTTCCCGCAGTTGAAATGTCAACATCTTCGCTGTGGCAAATACACGGTAACTTGCTGAAGAGAGCCCCTCCGATCCAGTCTGATCCTGGGCACAGGGACCGGAGAAGGCAGGGAAGGAGAGGGCAGGGAAGGGGCCGGCGGGCGGGGCGCGGGCAGCGGCAATTTGTTTCAGATTAAACGGTAACATCTCTGACCTAACAAGCGGCGGGGATCGCCCGCGTTTGTCATTGCAATCTGCCCTCGACGGCGCGGAGAGAGGGCAGGATCAAAGCATTCCTCCGGGGAAATTGCGCCCGGAGTTGCCGTTTGGTTAGCCTGCCCTAACCTCGCTAATAAATTTCCCCGGGAGAAGGGAGGGCTGCGGAGGCCAGGCGCGGGGGACTGCGGCACTTGCACCTGCACCTGCCCGCAGAGCCGTGATGCAAAGCAGGACCGAGTGCCGCTAGCCTTCGGGAGAGGCGAGCGTGCAGCGCCCCGGGGCTGCTTCTCGGCCCTTCGGGAAAGGGCTCTGCTGCAAGAGGCGCAGCCCCCGCCGCAGCCTGCGAGGCCTGAGGACCCATCCCCGGCCCTCATCGGGGTCCGGCACACCCCACCCCGCCTTGGGCAGAGCGGCTCACGGAGGTGGGCAAGGACGAGGGTGCGCGGAAGAGGCTCTGAAGGAGCCCCCGAACACTTCAGCAGCCCTGGCCGCGGAACCCAGCCTCGGGCCTCGGGTCCCGCAGGCACCAGGGCGGGCGCAAGGGCGGGGAGTTGTGCTGGGTACGCTGAGCGGGACAGGTGGATGCGCAGCTGCGCATCGCGGGCTTCAAAGGCTCCCCTCGCGTGGAAATCAGCGCCTTTCCCAGCACGGCACGGCCTCATCTGCACATCTCAGCTCACAGAGGGCACGGCTGACACCGCGGACCAAGGCGGAGGACCGAGCGGGAGAGGCAGTGCCGTAGACTGCCTTCCGCCTTCTCCCGCATCTTCCAGACGGGAGAGACAGGAGTGGCTGGAGAGGAGCTCAAAAGCGCTGCGGAGCCGAGCGCAAACAACGGGAGCAGAAGAAAGTTACACAAACACGCTTTAAAATCGTGGCTGGGTTTCACAGCTCCCTGTGGATAAAATAAACAAGAGGCGAACTGTTTTGTAATTTACTCCAGCGGACCGCAGAATCGTACTTTGTAATTTGGTGTCGGTTTACAGACAAAGGCGACTTCTGTTTCCTAACCTAGCAGGTCCTTTGTCATGCTTTTGCCTTTTAAGAGGGACCCCAAGGGGGAAAGTGGAATTCCTTGGGTATTTGCCTTTTAGTCATGCTTGTAAGTCAAACAGTAGCCGGGCTCTCTTTTGAGATGAATAATACCTGCCGTCGGGGGATGCTCTTCCTTCTCCCTGGTCTCCGGACGGTGCCGCCCGGAGAGGACAAACCTCCCCAGGGACAAACCCTCCCTCCTTCCTCGCGGGTACCCGCAGCCTGCGGGGCGAAGGGAAGGGCTGGTGCCCTGTCCAGGCTGCAGCGGAGCTGGGAGCTCCGGGCTCCGGGTCCTCGCCGGCTCACGCAGCTCCCGCCTGAGCTGCCCGCCCGCGCCACTGACCGAGGTGGCCTTTGTCCCGAGGGCCTACAAGGGCAGCGTTTTTCCGAACCGAACCGGCGGCCGGCAGCTGATCCGTCTGCCTATCGTGAGTGGATGCCCGTGATTATAATACACATGAATACTGTCCGTATTTGTTACACACACGCACTTCTCAAGGAAAGGGCAAAACATTTCCCCTTTTTAGGAAACTAATTTCGGCCATATGTTCTGCATATCGTTAGATTTCGATCAGTACACACTGGTGGGAAAAAACCAGTGTTCACCCGCATGCTTTTATTATTTTTCTTTCTGGTCAAAAACCGTTTAAATTCACCATTTTTTTTTTTTCTCTGCTCGGTGCCAAAAGCGGCCGAGGTATACGAGGTATATTCTGACCATTTCTGCTTCTTGGGAATTCCTATTTTCAATGTAAAAAGCACGCAGCTCTAGCCTCTCCACGGTACGACTGAGACTTTAGACTTTGTGGATCATAAGTTCGATCACTTTCTGACTGGGGAGACCACTGACATTACCCAGCTCCCAAAGAGCAGCCTCCGTCGGGGGGGGGGAGGGACGGTAATAAAGTTATTTAGGGGAAATAAAGTTATTTAGGGGAAATAAAGTTACTTAGGGGAAATAAAGTGACTTAGGAGAAAAACCTCAGTGGTCGGTGGAAAACGTTCCCTCTGAAGGGAGGGAACGCTAAAAAGTAGACGTGTATTTTCCCTCGCCTTAATTCCCGAAAGGAAAGGATCCCGCTGCATTTTCAGAAAAAAACCCAAAACATCGCGACGCGTACCTTCCACCAGCGGGTCAAGCAACGGAAACGACCGCAAACGAGAAGCGCGGTGGCTGTTTGAGGCTTTTAAACCCTGGCCCCCGGCCCGCTCCTCGGGTACAGGGACGCCGCTCGCCTGCGGAGCGGGTTTCTTAGCTGTCATCATCACAAGCGCCACCGTCTTTTTCCCCTTCCTTTCCTCTCCCGCTCCTTTTTCTCCCCAAATTGAGATCTCACCACCTCGTCGCCCACTCCCGTCCCCGCTCCGCGCCCGCCCGCACCCACGAGCGGGCGGCGGGCACGCGCGCGGAGGGCGGGGCCGCGGCCGCGCCGGCCAATCGGGGCGGCGGCGCGAGGCGGGCGGCCAATGGGCGGCGCGGGCGGCGGGCGCTGATATCGCGGCGGGCGCTGCTCCGGGGCGGGCTCAGCTCGGTGCCATCCTCGACCCCGGTGCGGCCAGCGCGCACCCACAGCCCCGCGCCGCCCCGTCCCGGCTGTCCGGGAGCCTAAAGCCTCAGGTGCGGGGACTGGGAGTTCCTTGTCTCCGGCCGGTCTGGGGCAGCGGCGCCTTGCGAACTGCGAGGAGCTGAGGGGCCGCGAGCTTCCTGCACCACCTGCCTTTGGTAAGTGCAGCGTGCAGAAGCAAGGACAGGCAGGTCGTGTGGGAGCAGGTGGGGATCTGAAGATGCAGCCTCCGCAGAGAGCTTTAGGAGCTCATACTGCCTTTGGTCGCTGGAGCGGACAGCGGCGATGTGTGAAGTCCAGCTGTCCTCTGCCTGTCTCCTAAGTTTGAACGCAGCTGGCAGGAGGGTTCTCGGGATCCCGTAATAGCAGGACCCTGTTAAGACTGGACAGAGACGTAAGGCTGCAGCGCGGGGCATTGCCCTGGGACGCCTCCTCCGGCATCCTTCGCTGTAGGAGACGCACTCCTGCCTGCGGTGGGCTACTGCAGTTCCCCGCAAGCCGAGGCGGGAGGGAGGGAGGAAGGGAGAGGGAGAGAGGGAGGCGTCCGTCGTGGCTAAACTGGGCTCCGCGTGGAGCAAGAGACCCGAGCTGACGGTAAGGGGGAAGACGAGATCCCAGGCGGGCTCTGCCGCGACTTCCCGACCGGGGCGCATCTCGGCGGGGCTGCTGGCGAGCACCTCGGAAGCCGGGCGTGCTCCGGCTGCCGCTCCGCCGCGGGGGCGGGAGGCTGACCCCTCTCTTGCAGTTGCGCCGCCGAGGAGCCATGGCTGAAGAACGCACCGGCGCTGACTGGGAGATCGACGTGGAGAGCCTGGAAGGGGAACCGGACGAGACACCCGGCGCTCCTCGAAGCAGCACGGGCCCGGAGGAGGAAGAGGAGGAGGAGGAGGAAGGCGAGGAGGCGGCGGAGGCTCCGCGGCGGGGAGAACCGCGGAAGCTGAGCCGCACGCCCAAGTGCGCCCGGTGCCGCAACCACGGCGTGGTGTCGTGCCTGAAGGGACACAAGCGGTTCTGCCGCTGGCGCGACTGCCAGTGCGCCAACTGCCTGCTGGTGGTGGAGCGGCAGCGCGTCATGGCCGCCCAGGTGGCGCTCCGACGGCAGCAGGCCACCGAGGTGAGGGGCACGGGACGCGGCGGGACGGGACGGGGCGCGGCGGGACGGGCGGCCCCGGTCTGACGGAGCCATCCGATCGCTCTCTTAGGACAAGAAGGGGCTGACGGGGAAGCAGGCAAGTCTGGAGCGCAAAGCCGTCTACCAGAGGCATGTCCGAACTCCCAGCCTCCTGGCCAAGAGCATCCTGGAAGGTAAGAGCATCTCCTGCCCCTCCACGGCATCCCTTAGCCCCGCGGCACCGCTGGCAGTGGGGAAACCCCGCTCTGCCCCGGGAAGAGCCGCACCTCCCGTCCGAGGCTCGTGAAACATACTTCCTTTCCCGAAATATGGTTAAAGCGCGCCCCGCTACCAGCGCAGGGCGATGGGGGCTCCTGCCCTTCGAGGCTGGAATCGATGTGGCAGAATTTCAGTTCCTTGCCCTCTCGGCCCAAAATAATGCCTGAAATGCTGGCAACGGTAGTTTGAAATCTGAGAATTACTGTTACAAGCCGGCAGTCTTGCGTGGCCATCCAGCAGCATTTTGCAGTGCGGGGTAATTTATTCACAGGGTAGTATATTCGCGGGCATTTTAACCAGCAAACAAGGAAATTGATTAATTTCTTCTTTTTATCTGAATGCCCAACACAGCAGTACCGTTTGTGATATTATCTGTAAGATCTGCAGAATAAGGCGCTTAACTTTTTCACTGTTGAAAGTACGAACTGTGGAAGAATGACATTTTTAAAGATCGGTATTTTAGTGAAAGGGTGTGTTTGTTTCCCCACACCCCTTTGGGATTGTTCACATATTTATTCCTGTGTTTGCTTTAGTTACTTTCCAAGCCATATCCCTATAAATAATGGTACTTCTCAATTGAATTTTATTTTCTGAAATAGAAAGCTCTTTTCCTTGCCTGTTCAAGCTCAATTAATATTAGTCCTTTTAGAAACCTCTAATTTACATCTACAGCTCGTTCTTTTGAAAAATCTTCTGTATTCTTTCCTCTAATTTATCTTAACTGTCTTTTTCTTTTCTCCTAGTTCTCCTTGGGATTTTCTGCCATCTCTAGCAATGTGTACATAGTGATTCATCTTTAAAAAAGACACCAGCTGTAGTTATAGGTATTTTGGAAAAGGGGAAATGTGTATGAGAGGAATGGGGTGAAAACAGGTAAAATCCTGTTCTATGTGAATAGTTCCATTAATTCAATGGAATTACTTGTCTGGGCAGAGCAAACAGGATCGGACCCTATCTGTTATATAAAATAAAGTCAGGTAGCTTGGTAATCAAATACACTGGACTGAATTTCTATGTTTTATTGAGATTCTAGTTCAGAAGAAATAAGACATTTGAATGCTTTCCATATGTGTTAAAAGTGAATGGTTATCTCCTTAAGCCTCATAATGGAATACCAGTCAAAATACACAGTAGGGCTTTGCCACTTTTTTTTTTTTTCTTCTCCCTCCTCAATCTGTTTGTCTGGAACTGCTTTTTAAAAAAACTACTAATCAGCTAGCTTTGAGGGATAGTACACATGTCAAAAAAGCAGAGCTTGCTTATCTGTACCGAGGAACTGAATGTGCCTGATTGCTAAGCCTCTGTGTCACGGTGACTTCTGTAGGAGCTGATGGTGACCAGAGTCTGTGGCAAGAACACAGTGCTTGGTGGGACTGGCTCATGGAGTTGTTGTACAAACACAGCTTTAATGTTTTTCTTAAGTGGCTTAATTCCTAATGCTGCTTTGTTATTTTAGGTTACCGTCCTATTCCTTCAGATTCTTACCTGGGAGGGAATTCACCCTTGCCACCTCCTGTAAGTGACAGGATGAGAAAGAGACGGGCTTTTGCTGATAAAGAGTTGGAGAACATTATGCTAGAGAGAGAGTATAAAGAGAGAGATATGATGGAAGCTACACAAGCAGCTGCCCTTTTTCTCCCTAACCGTATGGTGCGTGGAGCTGAATACAATTCATATAAAACAGCCTTCAACACTACTCAAGTTGATAATCCAAACAAGGAATTTTCCAATTTTTTACCCACCTGCCTTGATCTAACGATGCAGTATTCAGGACCTAGCAACATGGAACTAATTTCTTCGAATGTCAGTGTAGCTACTACCTACAGGCAGTATCCCCTGTCTTCTAGGTTCTTAGTGTGGCCAAAATGTGGCCCCATTAGTGATGCTCTCCTCTACCAGCAATGCCTGTTAAATGCTACTGCTGTTCAAGCTCTCAAACCTGGGACAGGTTGGGATGCCAAAGTCTCACAAAGTCAGGACTGTCCAAATACTGAGCATGACATCATGCCTCCAAAACTGGAAAATTCATTTGTTCTGACTCACACGCGAGACATTCAGCAGTCACGTAATGAAATACTGTGCCTTCATCAGGAAGCTCGTGAGAGGTCAGCTTTCTCTCCCCCAAAAAGGACTTTCTCCCAAATTTCTGATAAGAGTTCTCTGTCTCCTCAGGAGCAGGCATTAAGCAAGATCAGCAAAAACAGTACCAAGCCCACTGCACCGCTCAAGTACAGTGCATTTCAGTCACTGTTCCATCAGACATTTCCTGACACTCCAACAGCAGAGTTAAGAATGTCATTTGTGAAGGAGACTTTTGAAGATGCTTCTAAGAAATACAGGGAGTGTGCTGTTAAAGAGAACCAAAAATACAAGTTTACTGGAGACAAATGTGCGAAAGACTTCATTGGGGCAAAACAGGCCACAACAAAACTTTCAACAACCGAGCCATTGTCATTTTCAGTTGAATCCATCCTTAAGCGACCTTCTTCTGCTGTTACTAATGTCTCTGAATGAATAAACTTTACCTTCAGAGTAGAGTTTTTAAGCTTTGCTTTCTGCAGAATTGTTCCTGCCTGCCTTATGTCTTAAAAGATTTTTAAAGAGGAATTTCTGCAGTAAATGGTAATGCTTTCTTTTATTTCAAAATGAGGTACATAAATATGCATGTTTTCTGAAAAGCAAATTTAATTTTAAAAAATTGATACTGCATGTACAGACTGTAAAGTGCTTTTATTTTAAGCAGACCTTCATACCACTCAATAAAATGCGTTTACTTACAAGGACAGACTGATCTTTCTTGTGTCTCTAGCATCTTGTGGGCAAGTATGCCTTACTTTCAAAGTACGGTTTTTATTTTATCTGTCTTTATAAATGTACTTACTACTTAAGTTCCTGGGGCAAGCAGTCATTTGTCCTTTGAACCTCCAGTAATGATGGGAATATGTAACAACAGTTCATGTAGGCTAGTGTGAATTCACAAGACTTTTTATTAGTGTAAGTGAGATTTGGATCAGATTCCATATGCCTTTCTTACTCTGAAGGGGGAGTGCAGGCTAGCACAAAAGACTAGTCAATTCCACACCTCTGTATAAAACTTGTGTTACTAAACCGGGAGAGTTACTAGATTGGTTTTGAGGGGAATAGCTCTAGTGAGCTCTTGATAAAAAGTCTGCATTTTTTGAAGTTAATTTTTTGAATAAAAAAGTTTGCTTTTTAGAATTAGTTTTTACATATTTTAATATTTCACTCGCTTTACTTTGAACTTCTACCCCCTTGAATCCTTCTCTTCTGAGAACATTTCACTTTTGACCAGCAAGAGGCTGAGATTCTTCTTTCGTAGTAATTGAAATTACTTTCAGGCTTTAAAAATTCTGTACAGAACCATTACTGCTAGTGAGAAATGAAATAATGGTCTCTCAGTTTTTTAGTCCATGTCTGTGTGTAGGGATAGAACATAAGGATAGAAATAAAGGAGAATATCCTACAGAAATTGAGAACTGAAATTGATCCAGGGTTATGGGAAAAAGCATTACTAGATCTCATTATGACAGAGGCTGAAGCCCTTTACATTGGTGACTCTGTAAGTTTTACCCTGTATGTTGCTGCCAGCACATCTAACTAGTGCTAACAGGCAATCTCTTAGTGACTTTCTTTCCTTAACATTTCAATTCTGCACACAGGGCTTGTCCAATTGAAAGAAGTTAATATTTCTTCTTATTTTTCATGATTTTCTAGGGACAATTTCTGTTTGGTATTTCTGAGCAGAACATAATATTTTCTAATTTTATTGCATTCCCTGCAAAGATTAAAGGCTTATTTTGCCTGTGAATTCCAGATCTTGTAAATAAGTCAATTCTCTAAATGTTTAGTGTTACTGTTAGGAGTGGTGCTGCAGAATATTAGGACCCTTTTTTGTGTATGGGATGAGTCATCTGTCCTGAGCACTTTTCTAAGCCAGTTTGTTAAAGCAACAGACAGGTTAAAGAAAACAAATTTTAATGTGCAATGTGTAATTTTTTGCATAACACATCTTACAAAGCTCATAAAAAAATCTCTGTCAGGAATGTAAAAAAAGTTGTGATTTAAAAGAATCTTGGCCACCAGCTAAGGTTTCCCTTTTCAAAAGAATTCACACCAACATTTTCTCAGTGAAAACAGGTTTCAAAGACAGTGAGATGCTTTTAATTGTTTCAAAGTCTGTCCTTTATCCAGTTGCCATTAGAGGGAGTTTTAACTTGCTTGAGCAGGATCTGCTTGTAAATATGTTAAGCAGTCGGGCCAAGCTAAGCAGCTCTTATGTGGAATAAAAGGAGAGATATTCTTCAAAGTTCGTATTTGCTTGCTTTCACCACTGTTTCCTTCTTTGGCTTTGTTGAATATTAACCGTTAAAAAGGAGTTTTACTTATGCAGGACTTCCTTTGTTTTTAAAAATATAATTTGTTTTGGTTTTTGAGCTGCTGGTATAAACTAGGATCACAGATGAAAGAAAGTTCAACAATCTATACTGACCAGCAATCAGTACACTGAGCCAATATCAGATACTGGAATTAGTCCCATGTAAATATTTTTTCTGCCTGACAATGTGTGCATCTAACGTTGTTCAATTTTACATCTGAAGTATTTTTCCAGGCAATCACTTGTCTTTATTAATCTCCTGATAAAAAAGACCATAAAACCAAAACCTTCTGACAGACTGGTGCCCCTTGACCTTTTTAAGAAAAAATTGAACTTAAAAATTCAAATACCAAGCATTTGTATTCGTAAGTATACCTTGATATTTGTATGTACATGCATGTCATAGTGTAACCCCAGCTGGAAAATTTGTACCACGCAGCTGCTCACTCTCTCCCCCACCCTCTCCACAGCTGAGAGTAGAATCAGAAAAGAAGAAAAAAAACCCATAAAACTCAGGTTGAGATAAGAACAGTTTAATAATTGAAACAAAATAAAATGTAATAACAGTAACAACACCAACAACCATTCTGTAATGGACATAGCAATGAAAAGGAGAGAAACAGAGGGATAAAACTGAAGAGGAACAAGTGATGCACAATACAGTTGCTAACCTTCCACTGACTGATACCCAGCCCATCCCCCAGCAAAAGTCAGCCACTGGGCATGGCATTCAGTGGTGTGGAATGGTGCTTTGGCAGTTTGGGTCAGCCTTCCAGGCCACAAACCCTCTCAGATTCCCATGTGCCTGCTCCGTGCCATAGCACGAGATACTGAAAAGTCCTTGACTTTGGGAAAGAACTGATGAGCAAATATGAAAACACTGGTGTGTAATCAACATTGTTCTCACACTGAAATCAAAACAGAGCACTGTAACAGCTACTGAGAAGAAAATTAACTATATCCCCTGGCTCAAACCCAGGACAACATATTGTTATATATATGTATGTTCGAGACTTGTTACTCTAATCCCAGTCACAGGAGTGGAGTGACCTTTCTATTACTATTTGAAAAAATTGAGATGAGACTTGGACAAATAGTTTGCTTTTTTTTTTTTCTCCCAAAAGTGACGCTTTTGCAAGCGTCAGTGGAGTCAGCATTTCTTAGTTACTTGCTCATGTCTTGCTACAGTTCCATTACATCACCCGGTGCCTAGTTTCCTTTTTTTTTGATAGGCCCTGGGCCTTACATCTCATTTATCTTGAAAGCTTGTTGTGTCCCTATGTTTTTTTCCTTTGCTTTACTTAAAAGTGTGTAAAAAGTCTATTACTCACGGGGAGGATGATTAGTAGCTTGAGCAAGATAGCATGTACTTAGACAGCATGTGATTTTCCTCACACAGTTTTACAGTTGTACAACACCCTTTAAGCCATAAGGATCTCTAGAGCAGGAGTAGCCAAGTGGCCACATTGACTGGTGCAGCTGTGCAAACTCAAGGAAAAGAGAAGGCATTTCTCTAAAATTGTCTAGCACTTACTGCAAGCCACTGTCTTGCTGGCAGTAAGTCAGCTGGTAAAATATCTTACCGTCCCCTACGCTTTCTGCTTCTTCAATAGAACTTATGCAGCATTTTTAGGGTGTGTGGATGCCTGTATCTCCTGTACAATGCAACTGGTTTGAGTACAAGATTCACATTTGTGCTGTAGTTATGGGTATCAGGTTGCATTTCCTTTCTGATGGCTTTCTGGCTTCTACTTCACAGATTTTTTCATGTGATGGCAGAACATGCCTCTTCGGAAGTTCAACTTTTGGTGTTTGGACAGGAGGCCAAGAGCCTCTGCTGGCTGTGGAGAACAACACAGCTGTGGTAAGTAGTATGAAGAGCAATTATTCACTAGGTCTGCAAAATAGTGTGTCTGGGCAATGGCATAATCAGAGACAAACAACTACTTATTGGAAGTATAGGCCCTCTAGATGCATGCTGAGACAAAAAGTTTTGTAGGTGCATAGAGGTGTATAAATGTAGACAACTAGAGGAATTCAGAATTAATAACACCCCCGGCAGTACCTGGCTTATTGCCTGGCCTTACTCCTCTGGCCCAGGGGAAAGCTGCCTCTTTCTGCCCTGGCATCTTTCCTGTAAGAGCAGTCCTTGAACATACTCAGTTCTGGAGCTTGATTCCAAATTTTTGCAGTGGACTTCTGAAAGTGAAGGACAGTACCCTTCCTTGGCTAGGAAAGCACTGGGCCTTAGTGTTGGTGGTGCAGATGCTAGGCTGCCTGGGGAGGTAAAGGCAAAGCAACAGTTTTTGTGGTGCTTGGGCAGGAGTGGGTTCACTGAGAGAAGAGGTAGATTATTGACAACTGCTTCAGTGGCAGTGCTTGTCCCTTATGAAAATGGAGCACAGGAAAATTGTAATAGGGGCTGTGTAAGGTGGGGGGAGAGAACCTGCTCAATAGGGTGGGATGCCACCTTTATCTCAGGTATTGGCTTTTCAGAGATGACTGCACAAGCACTGGTATCTTACACAAAATCTGTTTTAAAATTGTCCATTATCTTAGATGTCTTTGAAGCTTCAGGTTGAGATGCTGGGCTTGAGGAAGATCCAGGCAAGATGACCAGATTACCAGACACAAGTCACTCAGCTGGTGTCAAGACTCAAAAGCCTGTGAAATCATCAGCTGGAATGTCTTTGCATTCTGGCCTGAGAATAGATAGCCTTGTGCTGTTTGCTTGTCCTTCTGTTATGACAACAACCTCTCCGAGTTTTGCACTCTGAGCTCCTCATCCCCTTGTGGTCATAAAAGCAAGTCACTTTTTGGCCAACTGTGAAGGAACAAGTCCTGGTATAGTTAACAGCTCTGGAGTTTGAACATTAACAAGATCCCAGCTGTTACTGTTCTGGAATCAGAGAATTTGACACTGGCTCAATTTCTTTATTTTAGGTGCAAAAGAGGGAAGTATGTTCTCATTTTAATTTGACAGCTAGTTTGCATGACCAAGTCTTTCAGTTTCTGTACCAAGCACTTCACATTCAGCTGACCTTGATGTGAAAACTGGCATGAGGATTCATTGCCCATGAGGTACGAGATTCACTAAGTGTGTCACTAAGTTTCTCCCTTGAATTTCTGCTAGCTAAACAGAATAAAGTACATGTAATGCCTCCTTTAACACAGATAGTAGTGATCAGCTATTTTCTGTGTGCTTGCACTGAGACCTGGACAAACTGCGGCTTATGAAAGAAGAATTTCTGGGGGATCATGTGGAAACCAGTGTCAAGAATGTCAGTGTGACTGCAGAGACAGGGCCCAGTTGGTGTCTTATGGGAAGAAGTATCCTTCTTAACAAACAAAACTTTCACAGTGATCAGCACAAAAAAAAAAAAAAAGAAAAAGGAACGGTTCCTCATGTTCACCAGTTATATTGAGATATGTTAGAAGAATTGGAAGAATTAAAAATTACATTGGAAAAGGCCAATGGCCCTTCTCCCATTTTTAGAGATACTACTTTCCACCTAAGGAAAAGCAAAAAACTGCACAAAAAACTGCAAGCCTTCAGATATATGTACGCCAACAGGAGCACAGAAAGACATGCTCTTATCCATGCAAAATGGAATCCAGAAATAATTTTAGAAGAGATACGAAGGTTTTAGGAATGCTACATTTTATGGTCACACTGCCTGGCTGACAGCCTGTCTGCATCTATACTGTACTGCATTTAGGCAAATATGGGCTTAAACTAGTTACTAGACTTCTTACTCGTTCCTTGTCAGTTTAACTGAACAGGAAACAAGTAGGTTGAACTACTACCATGTGTGATATAGTTTCTGTATTCATGTCTCAAAAGCTGATAGTGGCACCCATTACACCCTTCCTGGTTTTCATCTGCCCACAGAACCTCCTCCATGTGTTGGCCACAGCCAGTCTCCACATTTTAAAGTCAGACAGAAGACATGGGTGAACCTTCAGATATGGCTTGCTTCTGGGCTGTGAAAATTCCTCTGGAATTCATCTTCTGTGGGAAGATGCTGTAAGTAGTCACAAAATTCTTGGAACATAGATTTAGAAAGCCCAGAGAAAAAAACAAAATATTAGTGTAAATTATGCATTGGTAAATCCAACCCCTTTCAGGAAACTTTAGACCTGAAGCAGAATATATGAAGGGAGAGCAGAAAAAAATTATCAGAAGGTCTTAGTGTCTTGGAGATGACAAACATACAGGAGTCTCATACTTCAATCTATGTGTGAAAACATATTTTATTTAATATTTCATTTAATTTAGAAGCTATATTTGCAATTATTATCATTTCAACTGTCCTTATCCTGTAAAGCAGTACTTCTTCCTCTAGTATATCCTCAAACACATTTAGTAGTTGGAAGTTAATGCTGTGTGATAGAACCATAGGGTGGAATTGTGGTGGCACTGAGGCTGGATGGCAGCTCTGGAGCCCAGTGCCACTCCTGCCAACAGCAGGTTGCTCAGGGCTACATTCATATTGGATTAAAGCTACCTTTAAGGTTGGAGGCTCCACAGCCTCCCAAGGCTGCCTGTTCCAGTGTTTGAGCACCTGCACAGGAAAAAAACCAATTGTTTAGGTGGAATTTCGTGTATTCTAGTGTGTGGCTGTTGTCTTTATTCCTGTCCTTGGCACTGCTATAAGATCTGTCTTCCTTTCTCTCACTAGATATATATACAGTGTTAAGGTCCCTTGAGTCTTCTGTTCTCCAGATTAGAAAGGAGCAGTTCTCTCGTTCTTTCCTGATATTAGAGACACTTCCAGTGCCTTAACAATCTTCAAGGCACCTTTGCTGAACTCACTTCAGTATGTTCTTTTGTATTGATGAATCCAGCACTGGAAAAAATTAATCCAGATGTGTTTCACAGGGCTGAGTAGAGAGAAGGGATCTGTTCCTTCCATGAGCTGGCAACACTGCCTAACACAGATCATGATGCTCTTGGACATGATTGCCAAAGAGCACACTGCTGCATTCTGGTCAACTCAGTGTCCACCCGGCCACTGTCACTCAGGGCATGTAATGAAAAACTTGCATTTCCCAATATTTCTGTCATTTTCAATGGAATGAAATTAATTCTTCTTAATTGCATACTATACTATATTCATGATGAGCACTGATTCTTGCAAGAGCAAGAAGAAACTACTTCTTGTGATTTTAATACTTCAAGACCTGAAAAGAAAGTAAGAAAATAAATAGTTGTGAAATTCTGAAAGCACATCATCAATCATACTGCACACCTAAGCAAACCTGAGTGGTTTAAAGGGATGTTAAAACTTCATCTTGGGCTCAAGATGAGGCAGTTGTGTTAGATTTGTAGTGATGATTTAGTTGTGTTAGAGCACAACTAAAAAGCTTTGTGCAAGGGAGTTTCCTCAGCTTCTAGCACAATGTCCACCCCATCGCTCACTGTGTCCTCCCATATTACTCTTTTATAAATGGACAGAGAAACAGAGAACAGGAATCATAGTTTTAAATTATTTCCATTCTCACTCTGCCAAACTGGTCTAAGATTCTGCCAAACTGCTCTAAGATTTGAATTTGGGGTTGCAGGGCCTCATATTGAAATTGTTTAACCATCAGTCTACCTCTAGGATGTGCACGGAGAGATAACTTGGTCTCTTTGGAAACTGTCTCTGTGTGGTATAAAGGTACAGAAGGAAACAAGATCAAGACTGACAAGAGGTGGGTGGAGCCCTACCTGACTTCCACCTTCTTCCTGACCTTTGAGAACGTGGGGAATGGCAACAGGGTCGTGTACCTACACACTTCCTGTAGTGCCTGCTCCAGCTGGGAAGGGAGAGCACAGCCTGAGTGCCAGCCTGGCTGCAGGGGGACAGCCAGCTTCTGCCACAGCCAGTGGGTGTGTGGCAGCCAGTTTTGGAGCCTTATGATGGAGATTTTTCTGTCTAAAAAGTTTTTTTTTTTTCATACACTGTATTATCCCCTCCACGCAAAACCACTTGCTTACAAAGCTGCTGTGCCCTGTGTGAGCAGCAAATCTGGACTAACAACTTGCAGATGTAGCAGTGAGGGAGCATGCTCTGCTGGGTATGAAGGCTTTAGTCAGAGGCTCTGCAATGCAAAGAAATCAGAGGAAAAAGATTTTTGGGATAAAACTCTTCTTCAGTCAGTTAAATTACCTGCTCAGAATTAGAGGAGAACAGCTCAAGGATTTTGAACAAGTAACAATAGAGAGTAAAACCATGGGACAGTGAACACTATTTCTAATGATTTAACCTCAAAGCCACTGTGGTGTAGCTAACCATAAAGGGGTTCATGTCTAACAGAGGATATGAGCCAGGAGTTATGCTGAGTGCATGATCTTCTGTAATTTATGGCAACCGGTAACAAGTCCAGGCTTTCAGAAAGGAGAGCATACATATGTTAACAACTGGGTCCTTGTAACAGTGTCTACATTCAGCTTCTGGTGTCAGCTACTGTCCCAAGCAGTGGGACAGAGCAACTCAGAGTTGTCTTGTTTGTGGGAGCAAGATGGGAAGGGGAAGGGGGTACCTCTGCCATGCAGTAATAACAGACAGCTAATCCTTGCACTCCACCATTTCTTACTGGTCACTGCACAACAGCTTTTGTGTCACACTTCAACACTAAAACATACAGTTGGTTGTTATGGCTTAAAATCATTCCAGCAAACACAAAAGAAGTGGAACATTGGAATGTGTTTTCTTAGCTGTTTTTGCTTCAGATTTTGCTTGGCACTCACTTTGACATCTGCAAATGCAAATCAAGCCTTTCTGCAAGACACACATTGGTTGAATCCAGGTACCCAACAGAAGGTTGGGAGCTGGATTCTCTTTTCTTTGAGCTGGATTCTCTTTAAAACCACTAATAAAAGTAGAGCTTCTTCCTACCATATTTTCTCCTGGCATGGAGACATCTGTGTGGTGTATCTTTATACTATATTTGTAAAACTTGTTGAATTTGCTGTCCTTGAGAATGCTGCTGCCTGCAAATGAACTGAAATAGTTTCTAAAGTGAAATAAAGTAGATGTGAAACATTTCAGGAAGCTGTTAAAATCACATTTGTTCTCATGTGCTTTCCTGTCATCCTCTCCCATGCAGTTGATCTTACATGCTTTCCTAAGCTCCTTCCCTTCCTGTTACACATGGTATTTCCTTCTGTCTAGGACATACAAGTGACTCTTCCAGCATGAATGCTTGGTTCCTTGCTTCCCTTTATAAGTGGCAGCAGCTGAGTATCATTACGACTTTTTTTTAGGACTGGTATCTTGTGCTACGAAACAGCCTTCCTCAGAGTGACTTGTAGAGGCTTTCTAAAAAGAAACCAGATCAGCATGCTTGTGTGGAAGCTGCAAAACAAACAAGGAATAATAACATATCTCCTACAGCTGCAAAATACCACATGTGGATAAAGATAATCCCTTCATTAGGTTCTGAACACAAAGTCTCACTAGAGAGTATCATAAAACCGT
>NC_085084.1:56343832-56534853 GCF_963662255.1 Cinclus cinclus | reverse complement strand
TGAGACTGCAGTGCTTTCACCAAGCTGTGCTTGAGCTACGAGTGAGAACATTAATCTTAAGACTGCTTTTTAGTCTTGAATGTTTCAAGCCCCTGCGTAAGTATGCATTCTTGTGTCTAAGAATTGAGATTAAAGATGGATGTACTAGGGGCAAACCATGGACATTCATGAAAAGACACAGACTTGAAAATATAGTTACTGGAGTTGTCTCCTATGTCTTCTTCTCTTTGGAAATAACTTGGCAGCTGCACAGCAACATCATCATTGCAACACTCAATTCTTATGAATTCATTGCTTTCTGCCTGGTGGTATTCCTGCACATATGAGCTCTTTGCACTTGAAGTTCCTTTCCCTTCCTGACTGGCAACTAGAAATTCAGGCTGCAGAACTCTAGCTCAGTCTGGGAGCTGCCTCCAGCCAATTTATGGTCTAATTTTATTCCAAAATGGGAATTGTAAAGCCTTTTGAAAATACACTGTGAAAAGAACACTTGGCATGTGCGCATCTTATATGTTGTAGACCATTCGGCAATATGCATTGTTTATTCTTTTAGAACATAATAATGAGTCATGAAATAATAGTGTCAGTATGAGTATAATGAAAAGAAAAATGAAATTATCATTGGCTAAAGCAACTAGAAATTACTGAAGCTGCTGATATACTGCATACATCTAGCATAATCTCTGTGTATAATTAATTGCTTATGAGGAAAAATCTTGATTTAAATTCCAAAAAAACCTTTTCTGAACGTCTGAACTCTCTGCCAGTAATGGTTCTTGATCTAACACCGTATAAAGTTTTTTGCAAGCATTTCAATGCTATCCACTGACAAAAGCATTCTTTGGTACATTCAGTAAAAAAGAGCTTTTTAAAACATGCAAAATACTTGTACTTTTAAAGTGTGTGTTATTTACTTAAGTTCATCAGTGTCAATATATTGGTAAACATGTGGTTTAGGGCCTCATGAATTATATTGCCAAGGAAAGTTGAAAGTTAAGTCAGTTTAGCATTAGAATAACTTCTGCGTTTCACTTCCTGTGCACAGTTTACTTTCTGCAGAGTGATGTGAAACCATGCAATAAACCTGCAGTCTGCTTGGCTGATGTCACAGGTTCCAGTTTATGTCAGCTTTGATAGGTGCACTTAAAACATTTTGATAACATGACATTCCCCAATGTCCAAATACAGCTGAAGCAGAGTGTACCAGCTGTTACTTTGACTGGTGATCAAGAATCTTCCAAATAAAGGCAATCTCATGTAAATCTGCCATGAAAATGGGAAATACTCAGATGTGACACTGTATTTTTCCAATTACATCGTGATAAGAGGAAAGTAAAAAAAAAGCATATCTGAAAGCACATATAAATAGAAGTTTTTCTGAAAATGAAAAAAGAAAAATAGTGTCCCCATTAGGATGGGGTCCTATCTTTCTGATTAAATTGTTCTGCCAGCTAAATCATCAGGAATTTCAAGACCAGATACACTTTTTAAAGTTTAGTGTATTTGTAGAAAGTCTGCTGATATGTGAGGGAAAATTATTTTCTCTCACCTTCCCACAATTGCTGTTCCTTCCATTGACTCTTTGGCTGCATAAAGTTTATGTGGGCAGATGTTCCCAGAATTCCCCTCTCTGCATGGGACCTCTTTACAACCCCAGCAGGCAGCCAGATTTTGCACTGCAACCTAAACATTGAGACTTAAACTGCAAGCAATCTGTTACACTCTAGCTAAGGAAATAAAAGTTCTTCATCTGTCATGGAGAGATGTATTAGTTTGGCCATGCCTAAAATGCTTTGGGAGGTTTTCTGAAAATAAACATGCCAATCTAGCTCTGAGCCCTGTCGTATGGGGAGATTTGAAAACGTATGTGTTTTGTTTCCAAATTTAATGCAGCCAACAGGTAGAACCAATTCAAAAGGACTTTTAGTTTTTCCTAAGGGGCTGGGGAGTTCATTAGAAATAATTGCACATATACTCTGCTGGAGTTAACAAATGCTCAGCAAGCTATTAGAGTGTGTAACAGCAGCCTATAGTAATTTAGGGGTACTGAACAGCCCTAAGAGTAACCACATTCATTGATCTTGAATTTAGAATTTTCTCTTTACTTTTTAAGCTATTCCTGGATAAATTGTCAGTTAGACTGAACTGTTTGCATACATTTCTTATATTGTTAGATGAGCCAAAACAGGGCACCAGCTTGAATCAGCCTGTTTACCCCATCTTCTGAGCAGTGTATCTACTTCCTTTCTGGCAAACATTCAAATTCAGAATTTTAAACTTGTAATCTCTCTAGTTGTAAGTAAGAAGGAGAACATGTTAGACCATCATTTTCATCTCAAGATGAACTTAAATTTATCTTCTCACTTCTCTATCCCTGGCCAAGGACCAATCTGAGGATCAGCTAGGGATCATTCAAAGAAACATGAATGAAATGTTACGACGTAAGAAGTTAGGTCTCATCGACACAGGTAGGGTAATCAGCTGCTTTTGTAGCTGGAAATGCTGTTCTTCTTCCAGGTATTTGTAGTCTTGTCAGTATCTGGTAGATGTCCTTTGCCCATTAACTCATAAACCATAAATATGCTGTTTGAAAGCTTCAGGCAATTCCAACCACTAAAATATATTGTAATATGGAATCTTATTCCTCAGGCAAAATACAAATGTTCTGTTTTAGTAAGCTCATTGCTGTCAATTCCACTGCCCCCAATGCCCTCCCCCTCCTCTATTGCAAGATTTTAATTTATTGCAGCTTGGAAAATGATGTATTCAAAAGTATGCATCTCAGCACACTGGCAGAAATTCCTTTTAGCTAGGTATATTTCCTTTATTTTTCTCTTCTCCTTGCCTTTCCCCTTCCCCTTCCCCTTCCACATTGCTTGATGAAATGTGAGCATCTTCTTTTTTGCTTGTTTCTGTACTTTTCTTGCCAGTTTTCTCCACCTCAGTGCTTAGATTATCATTCTCTTTCGTTGTGGAAAAAAATAACCCACAGAAATGTTCTCTTCATTTGCGTAATATCTGGGGCTTTTTCAGTAATTTGTGAATTTCATAAGAAGTTGTAGTTAAGAATATTCTGACATAAACCTGATATATTTAATAAAGCTCAATGATGTTTCTTAAGAAAAATACAGGAGAATGACATCAGGAGATGTTTCTCACTAACCACTTACATTCTTACTCTGTAGCAAAAACTCCTTTTCTCTGAAAACAAAGCTTCTTAGTCTGGCAAACTACAATGTTAGACACCTGTTAAGTGCAAAGAAAGGAAAAATTATTTTCAGAAAAATATTACCTCACAAAAGCTCAATCATAAGTTTTTCTTTCAAAAAATATTTTTTTCCTTAAAGGTTTTTTATTTTCTCATTTAAAACCTTTTCCTGGGTTTGAAGAAGTTTTCCTTTCTTTTGGTCAGGAAGGCTTCTTAACATTTTAGACTTGATATTTGCAACTGCAGCACATCCTAGCATATTTCCTCTAGTTCCCATTCACTCAAAGGAAAATTAGAAGCAACACATTCCTTCACCGTGCTTTGTCTGAAAGAGATCAATCTTCTCCTCTATATTTTTTTTTAAATTAACATATTTTAAATGTAATTTTATAATTAAGGCAGTAATGAGAGCAGATAAAAAACCACTCCTATTCAAAAAAAATACATGTTTTTCAAAACCAGTTCTTTGTTTTCAACATTATTGAAATTCACTTGGACAGTGTCCCTTCAAACTCATTTCTTTAGAGATTTTACTTGCCTGTCTGGTAATTTTTTCTCAGAAACTGAATTAGAATCTTACGTGTCGGCCCTTCCTTCATGTGAACATTCACTCTTATTTAGTAGGTAAACCCTGGGAAGAACTGTTGTAGCTAGACATATACAATGCTCCCTTTACCAAAACCATTGTGTTAATTGTTCTCTGATGACTGACCAATAATTATATCAAGCCCGGACCAATATATCCTGCAAAAAAAAAAAAAAGTGAAGTCCTCCTAGCACTTCCTCTCTCTAGTCCTTGTGGCTACTTTGAATTCCACATTGAATGTTACTGAAGTCATGCCTTTCCCATGAGGATTGGTCACTCCATGTAGCCGCTGAAATAGAAACTCGACCTTTGAAAAAGAGATAAAAAACAGCCAAGCTGGGTCACATCCATTTAGCTGTTTTCATTTGTTAGAATGTTCAGTCATGTTCTATTGGGACATGTGGGTTTTCAAGCTGTTCTATCACATCAGGGTTGTGGTGTTTTGTGTTTCTGTCAGCATGTAATTGGACATTGCCAGTAGCACTTACAGTTACTTGGTGCAGATGATGCTCCAAATCACTGCTTGTAATCCGACACATCTCAAAGGACTTTCTAAGTGTTTTTTTGGAGACAGCTGGCTAGGTTAAATTGACCCACTGAACTTTTTTATCTCTAAAAGGTGCTTGAAGGATTAGCAGCATCTATAGGCTAGTATTATCCTTTATACATCATCGGACATGGGTGTCTCAGTACGTAATTCTGAATGTGGCTGCTCATAATATACACTAAGTATTCCTTCTCTTCTCTGTGGAACCAAGTCTATACAGGTTATATGTTTCTTTAACACAGCCTTTTTGAAAATGTTTGACTCCAGTTTACCATCACTTCCTAACACAGTAAGTCCCTTGTTCATTTCTAGACATAGATGTCGGTTTGTGTTAGGTGAGATGACAGATATACCCCCCATTCGAAAGTGAGAGATGGAAATATTGTGCTACCAGCCTTTACTTAGTACAGCAGGCAGTTTCTGAAGGGTAACTATAAACAGGCAGGCCAATTTAGTTCTCTTTGGGACAGCTATACTACTTGCAGGCATGTCATGTTGTCACTTTACATGACAGCATTTCTATGTTGCTAGTTGCTATGCTGACAATTAAGCTGTGGTAGTATTCGCCTAAAAATTTGCCATATGCTCCAAGTTTGAGGTTTTTTTTTTTACTTTTTACACAGAATTTTGTTATCATTTTGACTAGAAACCATCACAAACCCCCAAACACCGATATATCTAGCAATGACTAAGAAACAAATTCTTGTTTTGAGTTTATGCAGGTTGGAGGGGTTAGCATTATCAAATACCTCAGACTGAAAGCCTGCTATACTGGGCATTGTACACAAGCAAGAGAAAAAGACTCCTGTTAGTCTGATCTTCCAGGCTAGAAAAGTGTTTTGCCCAAGTCATATCCTATGTTGTCATACAGCATCAAAATCCATGCAACTACTTGCTGTGCAGAAAACAGATATTTCACTTTCTGCATGCTTGGTTCTAACTTTTATTTCCACTCCACAGGTATGTAGAAGATTTTCTCTTGGTCAGTTTTATTGCTCAACAAATATGGAGTGTCTTATGGATAGTTTTTTATCTTCTTTTGTTGCCCTTTTCACTGTTACAAGTTCAACTGCCAAACAGTTCCCACAGGAAGCATACTTAGGAATAATATTTATGCTATTACAGATATTTTGTAGAGTAGTAGGACACCTATTTGGTAAGAAAAATGCCAAGAAGAGACACAGCTTAGTGCTTGCAGCATTCCCTTAGGATATAACCAATGCCAGAATTCCTCAGATTGAGAGGCATATCCTCAAGCTTCCCATATCCTGAGGTCCAAGTTACTGTTTTGTGTGTTTATTCAATAGTATTTTTAACAGGAAAGACTCTGTGGACTGAAAGAAGAGGAATGACGATTGTTCAGTGCTAAGATGTCTCCCAGAGTTTGTGTGCTTATTTTACACTTAACTGGAATATCCAAAACACCACAGATTTAGGAGATGACAAGAAAGCAAATTTTCATCTGATATTTTGTAATTTTTTTCCCTGACCCTGTTTGTAAACTGCTTGTGTAGGGTTCTGGATTTGGTAATGTAATGGTTTAACATTTGCTAATTGTAATATATTTACTTTTTGTTGTGAAATAGGATTAGGAGTAAAAGTAAAGCAGGCCTAAAACTTAAAAAGGGAATAAAGAAAAAAACTTTATTAACAACACAAAGAATAATAATAATAAATTTAGAACAGATTTTCAGACTAGTTCCTTTTTTCCCCTTTGTTACAGCTTAAAAACATACAGGGACACTTCAGTCAATTCTTTACTTAAATAATTTTTTTCAGTTCACTTTAGGGAGAGGAGTTTTGTTTTTTTTTTTTTGTTTAGCTATAAGGATCTTTTACCAAGAGAGGAAATTGTCAGGTTTTTTTTGACTTCACTTTTTTTATGATTAACAGCCATCCAGGATTTGCTATCATGAATTTCCTCTTTGTCTTTTCAGAACTGAGTTGCAGACCGTGTTAAAACGTGATGGGGTATTACTTTTAAGGATGAGCTACTTAAAGGCAAATGTTCTTTTTAGCTCACTTTTCTCTTTGTTCATACTTAATTTCCAGGAACAGGGATTCCCTTTTTTACCTCGGAGCAAAGGATTTTTTTAAACACTTTACACCTTGCTCCACTTCCCATGTCTTTCTTTTTTTTTATGGTTTAAAATAATTTTTTTTGTGAAATACAGTCTACTCCTATAACTTACAAAAAAAGATATTTCAGCCAACCTTCATGGCAATTCCTTATTTTCCTTTCATTTAGAAACTTAGCTTTTACTTCATTGACTTTGGTCTATCCTTTCTGTTCTTCTTCCTCTCACCCAAGGAAGGATGGAAAGTCTGTAAGTCTTATCTGAGCATTGGAAAAGTTAAAATCTCACCCAGAAGTTTCAGGGGCTGTGCCAGGCCATGCCGGAGCTGTGTCAGGATCTCAGGGTGCCCAGGCCACGCTGGAGGGGCAGGACGAGAACCGCAGAGTCCATGCAGAGGAGAAATGGGTGCCAAGGCCGTGTGTCCATGGCTTTCCTCTGGTGCTGACTGCACTCAGTTTTAGCTACAGGCCAAAAATTCTCCTTCTGCCTTGCCTAGCAAGCAAAAGTGTGGAAAGCTCTTCCAAACCAGGACCTAGCTGCCTCCTGCCAAGCCATATGGGAGGCAAAGCAAGGCCCTGCCAAGCCACAGCCACACTGAAAAAAGGCAAAAATCCCAGTAATGGGCCTCTCCTTATTTTAGCCACTAAGGCCCTTGATTAAAACAAGGCTCAGCAGCCTCCAGAACCCGCTCCTGCCTGGTCTGGGCTGCATTGAAAGCGGGCTGAGGCCAGGTCAGTGTGAAAGACCGAAAATGCAAAAAAGCTTTCCCGAAGTTTACTTCCTTCAAATATAATTCACAAAGCAAAACAACTTTTCCAATTAGTTTCTCAGGCTGTCCACAACTAAACCAACCTTCAGTTAGTCCCATCAATCCACAGAAGCTGTTCTTACAAAGAAAAAACTTCTTAGTGTGCCCTCTCTCCAAAGTAAAACCAGTACAGGAAATTGAGATACGAGGAAAGGGAAGCACCTCAAACATTTTAAAGGTCAAAGAAAATTTTTCTTGCTCTTTGACTACTAGTATGGAATGGTTCTTACATTATTCAAATTATTAGCATGCCTTCCACTGAAGGTATTACTGGAATAGCCCCTGAGTTTGGTGTGTTTTAATTATTTATCTTCCTCTAAAGCAGGTCCAGTTATATGAATTGTTACTTCTACTTCCTATGAAAATGTGGTGTTTTCTCCAGTTTTTATAATTTTGGGGCAATATTTCTGATCTAGTCTAATTCTTTAAATCACCAGGTCTATTTTGCATTGGTTGGCCACTAAATAGACCTAGACAAAAGCTATCTATACCAGAGCTGGACAATTCAGAATCATTAATCAAAGTGTGTTGTTGTTACCGTTTTACTGCCTCACCCTGCTATTAACTTGTCACAGCTGGGTTGCTTTTATGTTTTCACGCACTATGTGATGGATTAAACTAGTTAGCTGGCTAGATAGATTATATGCATTAACACTTAACAGCTTTGCTCAAAAATTGGCTAAGGCATAAGGCTTATCTTATATAATGCTCTAAAAGGTCTGATTTGCTGTGCTTTACTTTGTGTTCATTCTTTTCCCCAGCCATGGCTAAATAAAGGAGGTAAAAGCACTTTTGAACTGAGACATTTGATTTCATTTCTCAGGAGGTTCTTACTGAGGTTTAATGGATGGTATCATTGAGCTTCCACTCTTTTCCACAGTCACTTTCTTATTTTTAACAACACTATTATAAATTCCTGAATGAACCTAATTCAATTTGGAGTCAGCTTGCTGCTTCTAATTATTTTCAAGAATTTGAAGTGGTTTCCAGGCAAAGTCTCCCCAGAGACAAGGTGTTCACCCATCTTCTCCTAGCTGCCTCCTGCGAGTGGCACATGTGCACCCCCTCCCTTGCAAGCCTCTCACAACCAGTATTGAGGCAGAAATCAAGATTAAATTGGCTCTTCACAATGTAGCTATGCTTTCTCTGTTTTGTAGGGCTGTCTCTTTCTTTCTTTTGTCTGTAACAGTCATCGTCCCCATGGTTTCAAGCCTGACATCCAAGTGCCTTTCTAAGAGCTGCCTGTACGTTCCCTATCTTTCTCTGGAATGGTGGGGTATTAGGGGCTTTTCCACAAGACCTAATGGTATCTAGTACAAAAACTGCAAACATTTTTCCATCATACAACAGCAACTACATACACTGGTTAAATTCCTCTGGTTCTAAAGGATGCAAATGTTTGCAATGCTACATACACATTACCTTCAGACACGATGCTTCCTTCAGCTCAGGTGGCCATATAGATGGATCCTGTGGTACTAAAATTTAACAGCTAGTCCAAAAAGGTAGGAAGCTAGACTTACTAGCAGAATTAGCTACACATTAAACCAACTACTAAAATATAATTTCACTTCAGCATTGAAAAGGCAATAGTTAGGAAAGTGGCCATGCAATACAGGGTGCTAAGATAACTAGCTCTGCTAATTTTTTTCTGAGGTGTGGCAACTGCATCATTGACTGTTTATGATGTAATCTATACTCTTTTAAGGCAGCTCTGTGCTATCTCTTAAGGCAGCTTCTTTAGGTTGTTACACAGCTGTATGTCATCACATGTGTGACAGGTCCTCAAGTGCCAAGTACCATCCACGCCTGGGCTTTCCAGACCTCTTCCAGCCTCAGGGGCCAATATTGTGTCTCTGAAGTGTCATTTACTGTAGACTGACTTAGTTTCACGTCACTGGGACACAAATGGGCTTCTAATTGCCTTGGCATGTGACACAGCTAATATTTTGTAAATTTTTGCTATTAAAAGCAATCCAATTACAACTGTGCTGTTGGAAAGCTCGGCAGATTCCTTCTTTTGAGGTTGTAACAATACTGTGCAACTCCTGAACTGTGTTGATGTACTAGAGGACAAGTAAGTGGAGTATTCTTAGAGCCTTAGTATTCTTCTTCACTGCATAATGAGTTCTCAGAATAAATCCCAGTCTGAACCTCTATTTATTATCTGTGGCTAAAGAGGGCCAGGAGAGGGTCCTGGATAGGTGAAAATATTTGAAGCACATATGTAAAAGGAAGGCTGTCCCTAAAACAGGGTAAATGAAGTTAGGTAGATAAAATAGACCTTATTGAAGCACACAGGGAGATAGAAAAAAAATCATTTGCTAAAGCAAACACCTTTTACATTGTGGTAGAAAATCCTATGGTTAATATGGTTAATATGGAAGCAGTGGATTTTAAAGATGGAAAGATGCTAAAGAGCATCATAATGATGAGAAGGAGGTAGTGGAAGATCTATAAATGGCTTGTCAGGGTGATAGCAGCTTCAGATTAGACATTGGAGCCATGAGTTTGTTCGTGTGTCTCACAAAACTAGTGGGGTAAGAATAATTAATAATATTTGAAGGCAGAAGTTTGCTGACTGATCTTCTGAGAAAAGAAAAAAAAAGATGGCATCAGGCAAGTACAAAGTTACAGTGAGACATTAAAAAGGTGAAGTTTAATTTTCTGTGAGACTGTCAACATAGTATTTCTTAAGATGATTCACAAGTCAACATGTGAAATAGGGAGGACATACAGAAGACCTTTGGCTGGGATAAAGACAGAAAAAAAATAATGTCTTGGATTTTCTGTATCATAAGACATGGTTTAGTATATCACAGATGTAAATTTCTGGAAGAAAAGCCCAGAGTCTAGTCAGATCCAAAATCAGGCACAAATGGCAGGACTAATGATGTGATGATGAATCTGCTCTGTTGGTCTTGATGGATGTGCATTAACATATCTGCTATCTCAGTTTATTTTGCACTGCTTGTGATGTTCTAGTAGGCATTCCTGAGAATCTTATTGGTTGGAATTACATTGTACCATGCTAAAAAATAGAATAATTTGATGGAGAACTTTGGTTTTTTTGCACAGAAATCTTAGAAAAGTGTTAAAAATATATTTTAAAAGAACTATACAAAAGAGGTATTTAGTGTTTAAAGAAATTCCTTTTAAAAATAGCTGTAGCTAAATATACACATTTTTCTGGTGAAATGCCTTTCTAAACTCAAATTTGTGGTACAACAACAAATTATAAACTAGTAAAGGAATAGAATTCTCAGGTGTCTAATTATATAGGTATCCATTCACAGTTATTAAGGATTTTTTATTTCATTCCTGAAAGATGAAAGCAGTTTGGATTTAGGAATAAAATTTCCAAGTAGTAATGCAAAAAGTGCCCATCAAAATTGTGTTTGGTTTTGTTTTGCTGTATTCCCTCCCATTAGTACTTTTTAATAAAATGAATGTTTTTAGAAAGTTATAGAATAAGGTGCTAATTTTTCCCAGTCCTTCTCTCATAAGTAAGAGTTACATAGAAGGAAATGGTTAAATTCTAGAGTCTTGTTTGGGCTGTTCTGTCATTTCAAGGACATAATGTGCTGTGACAGCCACCTTTCATCTTTTGAGAAGTTATTTGGTCTTGTCACTTTGGAGGAAGCTGGGATCTTCACTCAGTTGTTCTCTTACCAGAATAGAGGCTAGGAAATGGATGGGTAAATGCACTCTATGCTGCCACTTTTCTATTGATCTTTGCAGTAGAGTTACCACTGAAGGTATAAGTGGGGAGCTGTGCAGTTAGGTTAGCAGTAACTTACCATCCCATGGGAGTAGGAAGGAACCAGAGTAGAAATGTTTTTCTACCAGGATTCTGAGATCTAAACAGCATCTCTGGGAGACTGTAGCTCTAATATTAAGGTGCAATAGACTGCACCTCTGCCCTCCTCACAAGCATTCTGGTTTGCTGTCAGTGTACATAAGTTTCATGTTAATGCCCTTTAGAATTCACTTACCGCGTTTACAGGCAAGTATGTGAATGAAAATTAGTATCTAGTAACAATGATTGGAACAAAAGATGTTAATATCATACATCACGCAAACTCTTTATGAAAAGAATCAGCAATTCCTGTCCATGCTCAGAACTCACTAGTCTTAGATTATGTTTTGAAGAAAATATAACTGCTCTGACAAGTTGCATGGTGGTTTTGTGGTGTGGATTAACCTCCTCTGGAGGCTAGAGTGAGATCATTTAACCTGTGTTCACTTGTTTCCTAAGCCAAAAATTCTAAGTCACTGGGCCTGAATTGAAGGTCTGGGTGTCAGATGTCTTAATGTTTTAATGCACTGCACTGCCAGTATCCCTTATCCAGTATTCCTACTTTTTCCTGAAGTCTTTAATATTGCCACAATGACTGCCACATCCTTGGCAATACAGGAACAATGAAAGGATAAAAGTAGCAAAGTATTAAACAGTTGAGCAGCTACTTTGTGCACAAAGAAAAGCACCAATTCTTAAAGGATCAGCCTCAAAAAAGTGCTGAAATTTCAAAATAATAATATTTTTCTCAGGGACAATAAAGAGAATATGTCATAGTTCCACCCACATCTCAGTGGCCTAGCTCCTGAGATCTTCACTGCCTTCTGTGGTTTGCAAGTGGGCTTAAGAGCAAATGTTCTTTCCTGGGAGATCACATGGCTGGGTATATTCCTCTAACTTATTATTCATTATCTCTTAAGATTCCTCAGCAAAGACAGTAATTTTCATCCCAGAAAATAACAAGCAGAGCAACACATTCAGTTATCTTACACTGACAGGATGTCACGAAAATGAAAACAAATGATTTGAGTACTCCTTCAGGGGATAAAGAGTTCAGTTACTAAGCTACCCACTAGAAACTGTGATTTAGTCATATGGGATGACTTTATTTCTTTTTCTTCTGTGGGTTTAACCACATAAATATCTGTTTTGTTGCTAGAGAGATATATCTGAGATATTTGGTACTGCTTTTATCATGCCCAGTTTGTGGACTGCTGTGCTGACAAATGCTAAAGGAAGAAGCAGCAACCATTAGCTGTGTCCTTATTTGCTCAGGTTTGTGCGAACATGAGGATTTTTAGATTACTATGCAAAAAGGTGGATGACCTACTTGGTGATACTCATGAATGTACTGTTGTTATGAATACAGCATGCCTCTTGCATTCTCTTTCCCTCTCTAAATTTCTGTTTCAAACCTTTTCTTCAGGCTTCAGGTCACTTTTAGCAATAATTAAAATAGACTGGACGAGCTGTATAAGAAGAGAAGTGAAAATTCAAGTTGTTTTATCCTGTATATGTAGAAAATATGCTTCTGGCACAGACAGGAACATAGACATTTGTGGTTCATGTCTCTTAAATTGCTTAAATGGATTGGTTTCACTTTTACTACATATACATAATTCAGACATGTGAAATGTTTATACTGCTTTCTATCACCCACAGCTGTAGGATGTTGCTAAATGTGTATTGAGGCTTGCTGTTGTTTGGCTGGGAAATAAAGGCCAAAATGTTGATGTACATATTTTAATCCCCTTCACAGAACTTTGAGTAAAATAAATTCTGAAAAGCAGGTATTTATAGCATGATAATTACTCAGAGCCAGTTCTCTACTGTATGCTTTTAGTTTATACAAACTAATTTTCAGATTGAATGTGAAAAGCAACTTTTTGTCTTCCTGTCCAACTCTTGCATGCTAAACTCACAGACTCCCAGATTAACATTACCTTTAGCAGTGGTGGTAGGTGTAGAACTTCACTGTGATGGGGAGGTGCAGCACAAGGTACAGATGCTTTCATTTACTGTCTCATGTAGGCAGTTTTGTGTCCAGCTCTGACTTAATACACTGGAAAATGCTTGTTGTAACCTACCTGTGTTTATCCTTTGTAAGTACTGCAGAGTGCTGAGGGGGACTATCTCTGATGGATGCCTAAGACCACCAAAGCCTCTCTATCACTTCTGCTTTGCAGCTGGACAGGAAGGAGAAAATATAACAAAAGGCTCATGTGTCAAGAAAAGAGCAAGGCAGTACCACTTAACAATGACTGTCATAGACAAAACAGACTCAGCTTGGGAAAATTAATTTAAATAATTGCTAGTCAAAAGATAGAGTAGGATAAAGAGAAATAAAAAATTAGTCTTCAAACACCTTCCCGCACCCCTCCCTTTTTCATGAACTCAACTTCCCTGCCAATTTCTCTGTGTCCTCCCAAAATGATGCAAGGGAATAGAGAATGGGGGCTTTGGTCAGCTTATTCCATGTTATCTCTTTCACTCCTTCCTTCTCATGCTCTTCCTCTGCTTCAGCAGTGATTGCTCTGTCTGACAGGGGTGAAGACATTGGCATCCTGTCACAGAAGGCACACCTGTAGTACTCCTGCTATTTATTTTGCCATGTAAACCAAATACACCCACTGCATCTTTCCAAAAGCATGAAGGAAACAATTCTGCTTGTGCCTGTGTTATACAGACAGTTCTTCAAATCAGTAGGATTTAGACAGCTGCGGAATAATGAAATTAAAGTCAGACCTAGGCGTTTTTTTCCTCACTTCATTGTAAAAGCCTTGCTTATGGTCCCAGTTTGAAAGCAGTTTCAGGAAAGCTCAGTGAAAACATGGATTTTGTCTGTTTTCAGGAGGAAAAATTCTTCTGTCTTCTCAAGAAGGCTATTTAGGGAGATTATAATTGGATAAAAGGAAGTAGATATTATTTCCACCTCTTATAATTTGAATGGAAGTCTCACATTCCGGGAATGTAATGACTTAGTGTGTTTGCAGCCTTCTGAACTACATTTGTGGAATTTTAAACTGAAGACTAATTTGTATTAGATGTCCTTAGACAAGGAAATACATAGAAATCTTAAAAACAAGCATGCAAATTGTAAACATATATTGAATTTTCAGCCATATTTTCTACCTCCTTCTATGAAAACTACCAGCATCTTGTAATGGAAATGCCACTTCAGCTATATTGGGCTGTAAGTCATGTGACACTTCAGTAATAACGTGTATTTTTACAAAGCAATTCTTCCTAAAGTTATTTTATCTTGCCTCTCCAATCAGCCTTATAGCAGATGAAAGACTCATTTAGTTGTTCTGCCACCCTCTTTTATGTATATATATATATATATGCTGGAGCAGCCATCTGTATATGGCATTTTTAGGTCTGTAAGAGTCTCTGCATTTTGGAAATATTAATTAGCCTCTAAACTACATAATATTTTGAAGGAAGTTCAGTGTTTAAATGTTGTGAAGGGGACTAATTGATAAAAATATTTTCTCTCCTATATTAAATTGTGCTTTCACTACCAGTATATTGACCTTCAGTGGAATGTATCTTGAAGGCTGCTTAAAATATGGGCACTTTATATTAAATAGAGTGCATTAATTCTCCCATTGCTTTGAGTCAGGGGGAAGGATGGCATAGCACCCATATTGTTTTAAATATCTATGAAATAGCAATTAATTTTGTTATAAATAGTTCTATAATTTCCAAAGCACAATGAAAGACCAAGAAGTTTAAGTTAGTGTTTACTGTGGTTGGCTTTCTGCTTCCTTTGTTCAAAGGAGAGGCAGAAATTTGAAACACTATAATTTGAAAAGCTAGTTTTGTATTCCTTGCCAAAAAAACCCCTTGTGTATTGGATTTCATGGCTTTTCTGTGTGTGGTGCTCTTTAAAGACAGCCAGAGAACAGATGTCACTGTATTGGATAGTCTTTCTTCTTTTGACTGTGTTAGGATGTACTGCTTGAGGTTATAAACACACTACTTTGTCTCTTCCTCAGCCAGAAGTAAATAATTCCCGAGTATTCAGTCCTGATTAAGTCCCTATTACCATGCATTCTGGCATTGTTTAAGAGATCTCTAAATCAAGATGAAAAAGCATTCAAAAAGCAAAGGTTGTAACTGGAACAGAAATTATAGTGTTGATGCAGGAGCTGCTGGATGACATTTATGGTTTCTACTATGCAGGAGGTCAGATGTAAATATTACTTGAAGTCTGTGAATTTTTCCTTTCTTAGGGGACACACTAATTTCCCCTCATTATTAAAGACTATATTCTAATGCTACTTGATAATATTCCTTGGTATGCTTGTAAGAATAACCAGGGTCAAAGTAGCTTGTTTGCCACAGTGTGAAGAGATGCATTTTTGTGTGCATGCAGTCTCCTCCCAGATAAACAGATAAATATCTAAACCGAAACAGAAAGGCTCAGGAAACTCCTTTTGGGCTTTCACTTCAAAAGAAAATAGTTTTCATTTCTTGTCTCTTGCCACTAGAAAACTCTTGGGATATGTCTCGCTTTACTTCAGAGTCTCCTGCTGTTTAAACACATGAGATATATGAAATGGAAACTGTTTGAAAAATGCATTGAACACATCCAGAATATCCAGCCATGGAGGCTCAGGCTCTGAACTTCCTGATCCCTGAGCCCTCCTCTACACTGCCATCTTAACAGCTAATTGATGGTACTATTGTGTTTTATCTTTAAAATGTAAATTTTAAACTTCCTTTTAGTAGAAGAAGTGGAATCTCACTTCAAGATATTAATTCTAAATACAGATATATTTTCATTTTTTATCCCTGACAGTTTTGTCTGTCAAGATATACTTTTTGCCATGGTACAAAGTCAAGAACTATGACTGCCACAGATGATATTGCTGTTAGCGTGGAAAGACATTATCACAGGATGATTATATGCAGGTGCTTTTATTGAAGAGCTCTGGGAGCTGGGGTACAAACCCAAATCTAACTCCAACATGGATTCGAGATGAATATGTTTTTATACCCTTTTCATTATATAACTATATATTAATTATTAAACCCATATTGTTCTATTGTATACATTGATCTTATCCAAGCATGAATTCTCATAATTTTCATCAGGTCCCCTGAACATCTTTTCTCATGATTCTTATTACAATTAAACAATAATTATATTCAACTACCAAACAATCATATCATTTATCATATGATGATTATGCAGGTGCAGTTTCACCTGATCTAATTCGTTCCCAGGGCCTAGTTCCCATTCCCAGGGCCTAGTTCCCATTCCCAGGCCTACCAGACCCAACCTTTCTTACTATCCCCTGAATCTATACAATTCCCATGATTTTGGAAACATTTTAACCCTATGCTATCATTTCACCCTTTTGAAAATATTTTCACTTCACTATAATAAGTGCAAATGCTTTCACTTGATACAGTCCTTTTGGCTTCTGAGTTTATACTTGATGTTCGTCTTCAAATCCATGGCTGTTATAACCATGGTCATGGGTGTTGTCACAAACTGAGGAACCTGAAGATGATGGGTGTGGATTTCTGTCCCATGTCAGCGTCTTCATTATCTTTCGGTTCCAGGATATCCTTTTCTGTATTTCTCTTTTCAGGATGCTGTAGACTAACTAAATCACTAAGAATATAATTAGTAAGTTTACCAAACTCTCAATGATAGACCTAAGCCACAAACTAACCTAACCCTTTGAAGATTTTGTCTAACCAGCTCGTAGTCAAGTCCTTTTGTTCTTCTTGTGCCTGATACTCTATTTGTTTCAACTGATTGATGTAATATTCTACATCTTCAGTTACGTTTGGGATGCGGATGCAGCAATGATCAATTTGTCCTTTTAAAAATCTGCATAACCCATGCTCTTTCAGGATCAAGGTATCTAAGGCCAATCGATTTTGTAAAGTTACTTTTGTGGTTGCTTGTAATTGCATGCCTAGTTCTTTGAATCCTTCCTGGGTGACTCTTGCTAGTCTATCTATTTGACCTGTCAGTTTATACAACATTTCTCTATTTCAGTAGTTTGTTATAGGACCGAGTAAAGACTTTAGGGCCCACCCAAATTTCACTCCACTAGAGAGTTCTTGCCAAGTTTCATCCTGATCTGGAACTTCTTGTCTTGTTCTTATCACCAGAAGTTCGTGTTTTCCATTAAATGGGGACTTTTCCAAATTGGACATAAAGAAGGGAGGCCCAGGGTAATTTTTTTTACTTTCCCATCTGCAGGCAGATGTGTTGTCCAGGTACCATCACTTGTTCTTCATACAAATTGTTCTGGACTTAGGATTGTATTCTTGCCACATCCCACTGTTATCTTATAATCCACTTTACCTCATTTGTGTTTGATCCCTCTGCAGGCATAACCAATTTGCAAGGCTACTGCTAGTGGTGGCATTTGTTTTATTTTTATGTCGTCAGAAGTGCAAACATAAGTTTTATTACATGCCCACCAACTTACTTTTCTGCCTTTATTCTATTTCTAGTGGCAGTGTTAATCACTGCTGGACCTGTTTCATTCTCAGGGCCTACCCATTTTAATGCACCAAGGGTGTTTGCCATATATTGAAATTTCTGAAGTATACCCATGGTCCATGCACTGTCCCAGGGTTCCATTTGACCTTTCCGATTTTCCTCACTCTTCCATACAAGAGTGGTCTCTGTGATATTCTCTTTAAGTCTCTGTGATATTCTCTTAGTCCTGTTAAAGGCCTCATCCATTCCCCAATTACGTTCCAGGTCTCTGACTATTTGCCTCAACTCTGGTGCTTGTTTACATGCAATTGTTTTGTTCTTTTGCATTTCAGGTAATTTTGACATTATGATTCCCCAGCTTATTGGGTTTCCCGCTGCCTTTGGTATTGTCAGACAAGCAGTTATTCTATTGGTGTATTGCATTTTGGCAAAATCTTTGACTAATCCAATCATTACATTCTCAGCCTGAACTGCATTGGAAACCTTTATCACCTGAGTTTCTGTCTGGACCTCCCTCTTCATTCTAGAATGAAGAGTGGTCAGCTGATCCTTTTGCTTTCCATATCCCAAAGCAACATTAATTTCAGCTGGTGACATTAATATTAATAACCATAAAATTAGCATTGGCACAATTTCTGACATCATTTAAAACAATTAAACACATCTTATCTGCAGCTTTGTTGGTCCTACAGCTTGTGAAGTCCACAGTCCAGGAAAGACTTTCTTCACTTGGTATAGTGTATCCAGGGATCCACTCCAGCCACCTTGACTGCTGTAAAAGTGTTCAACAGCACCTGACAGGGTCCACTCCACCTCTCTTTTAATGGTTCTTCATTCCAAGTCTTAATGTACACATTATCTCCTGGATAGATGTCATGAACTTGATTCTCAAGAGTCAGTGGCCTGTACCACGAGGGCACTCTTAAGCCGAGCTAAAGCTTTCCCAAGAGACAGAGCATAATTATACACTTCCTGCTTCCCTGTGACATATACATTCTGATTAGGTTTGGGAGATTCATATGGTTTCCCATACAGTATCTCATAAGGACTGACTGACATCCCACTTCTAGGCTTTTACCTGAATCCTCAACAGTGCTATGGGTAAAGCTTGTGGCCATGGCAGTTTGGCTTCTTGGCATATTTTACTGGTTTGTCTCTTTAATGTCTGATTCATTCTCTCTACCTGTCTACTTCACTGAGGCCTCCATGGTGTATGGAGGTCCCAAGTTATTCCTAGCAACCTACTCACTTCTTTTACCACTGTGGTTATAAAATGTGGGCCCCTATCTGATGATATCCCTATAGGCACCCCAAATCTGGGAATGATCTCTTGTAGTAACCATTTAATTGTTTCTTTTGCTTGGTTTGAGTGACAGGGAAGGGCTGCTGGCCATCCAGAAAATGTGTCATCCCCCACTAACAGGTATTTGTATACTTGAGTTCTTGGCAACTCTACAAAATTTACCTACCAATAGTCTCTTGGTTCTATCCCTACCTGAATTCTTCTCAGCTGTGCCTGTCATCTAGCCACCAAATTGTTTCTCAAGCAAATCTCACATTTTGTCATAACTGATTTTGCCATTATTAACATTCGTACCAACATTAAATTTTGTTTTAGCATTTTTACCATTGCTTCTGCACCCCAATGACATTTATTATGTTTAACTTGTAGAACTTCTCTCATTATCCAGGTGGGGTACCACTATTTGCCCTTGCGTAATTACATACCACCCTTCTGAATTCTTTTGTGCATTCAGCAAATGTCCCAGACTCTCGTCTTCTGCTCAATATTTCAGTTTTGGAGGCAAATTGAATTGAGATACATTAAGTTTTAAAGGTATCAATACCACTGCTGTTTGCACCTTTTGAGCAACCTGTTGGGCTGCCCACTCTGCCTTTCGATTCTCCTCACAAATTTTGGAACCTCCTGATGGTGTGCTTTACACTGTATAATTGCCACTTGCTCAGGCTTTTGCACTGCTTTTATTAATTGCAGGATTGCACCTTGATGTTTAATATGTGTACCCTGAGAAGACATCAGTCCTCTTTCTTTCCATACATGCACCACTCCAAAAGCATATTTTGAGTCAGTCCGTATGTTCACCTTTTTCCCTTCACTCAATTCTAGTGCTTTGGTTAAGGCAAACAGTTCTGCCCTTTGGGCAGATGTGTTTGGTGGCAATGCTTCTGCCTCAACTACTGTACTGATTATTGTTACCGCATATCCAGCGTATCTGGTTCAGTTCCCCACGAAGTTGCCTCCATCTGTGAATAACTACCACTCTGGTTGCTCTAATGGGACACCTTTTAGGTCTTCTACACAGTCATGCTCTAATGGGCCTTCTTCAGTTGTGGTACCTAGAAACAAGGCTGGATTCAAAAGGTTAGTTGTCTTTAATGCGACATCATCCTGCTCGGTCAGGATTACCTGGAATTTTATCATCCTGCTTGGAGATAGCCAATGGCCCCCCCTTTTGCTCTAAAACAGTGTTTACCATGTATGGCTCATAGACATCTATGTGTCTTCCCATCATGAGCTTCCTGGCTTCTTGTATCAACATTACAGTGTCTGTGACTGCCTGCAGACATGAAGGCCATCTAGCACTTACATTGTCAAGTTGTTTGGAAAAATAGCCCACCAGCCTTTTCCAGGTTCCCAAACATTGAGTCAGAACTCCTAGTGCCAGGTGCAGCCTTTCATGTACAAACAGCTGAAAGTCTTTAGACAGATCAGGTAACCCTAATGCTGGAGCAGTTGTCAGTGCTTCTTTCAATTTTAGGAAGGCCTCTTTCTATGGTTTGCCCCAGGTGAACGGCTGCATCTTCTGAGCTTCATACAGGGGCTTGGCAATTAGCCCATAGTCCATGATCCACAGACGACATCACCCTGCCATCCCAAGGAATACTTGCAGCTCATGGAGACTCCAGGGCTCTGGAATAGCACAAATAGCTTGGATACAGTTAGTACCTAGTTTTCTCTGTCCTTGTGAGATTTCACATCCCAGGTAAATTACAGTCTGTTGGGCAATTTGTGCCTTTTCTCTAGACATGTTGTATCCTTCCACTCCCGGTGAATTCAAAATCTTAATTGTTACCTTCATGCAGGTTGCCTTTTCTTCTGTCACTATCAGTCTATCGTCAACATACTGCAGCAAAAAGTATTGGTCTCTTGGTACTTGTCCCTCTTTGGTCCAGACCTCTAGCTCCTTTACCAGTTGGTTTCTGAATAGGGTCAGGCTGTTCTTAAATCCTTGGGGTAGTCATATCCAGGTGAGCTGGGTCTTTCTTCCATTTCCTGGATTTTCCCACTCAAAGGCAAATAGTTTCCTACTTTCTTTGTCAAGGGGTATGCAGAAGAAAGCATCTTTTAGATCAATTACAGTAAACCATTTATATATCTCTTTTACAGATGTCAACAATGTATACTGGATAAATGTCTTTAGTTATTTCATTTACTGCCCTTAGATCCTGTACTAGCCTATAATCCCCATGGGGTTTCTTTACTGGGAATATTGGTGTATTATATGCTGATTCATATTCTTCTAGAATTTGATACTTTAAGAATTTATCAATAATCTTTGCTATTCCTTGCTGTGCTTCTGTTTTTACAGGATACTGTTTGACCTGTACGGCTTTTGTAATATGCTGCTTGCAATGCACACTGATTCAAACCCAACCCTTGCATGACTGGCCCTCTGCAGCCCTTGCCAAACCCACCCCTCCCCATAGTTCTGCCTCGGCTGCTTCTAGCACCTCCTTTGTGTTTCCTTGTACTATTGCCAAGAGATTTTGCCCCTGCTGCTTGTTAACCTCTTTTTCTCTATTCTTATAAACCTTCCAAGCTACCTCAAGCAACCTATCCAAACTTCTTAACTCACCCCCCACCCCACTCCCAGTCTCTGCAACTCCCTCCCAATGTCATCCCATGATTGGCCAAGACAGACAAGAGCAAGCTGAATTTTCACCTGTTCTGCATCTACCTGGAGGTCAGTATATTTCCTGGCTGCTTCCCCAAGTCCTTCCAAAAAGCATATGGAGACTCCCCCCCTTTCTTGCCTGATCCTATATAATTTGGACCAATTCACAGCCCCAGACATAGCACCCTGAACCCCCCCACCTGGATCCACCCTCGATATTTCCCCAGCCCCATCATATCCACTCCAGGTGGGCCACAATGGGTCCTCGGTAGGAAAGTTATAATCCAAAGTCTCTATTACTAGCCCATTGCAAATTTCTCACTCTTTCCCTCTTACTACCATTTCCTTTTTGGTAGAGTCCATTAGAGTATCTAATATAACTTGGATGTCATCCCGGTCCGTATTTTGAGTTTTCCGAATCATTTTCACTACTCTGGCCACTTTATCACGGTTTTTTCTGTAAGTCCTAGCTGACTGCTTCCAAGTTACTAAATCTCCCGGGGGAAAAGAGTACCTTTACAAAAACTGGTTTGTCCACTCCCAGTCTTTGTCTCAAAAGGGCAATTACAGTTCTCTTTTGTCTGCCTGATCTTAATAAACTCTCTCTTGTTTTAGACCACACCGGGGCTAATTTTGATCATGTCCGATGAGCTGTTGGGGTTAGTGGTTTATCTTCATCGCTCCCACTACTATCTGCTTCTTTTGCACCCTTCCCATGTTTCTGTATCGCAGTTACATCTTGATCTTTTTCTGGGGAAGGAGGGGCGGGTGAAGACAGCAGAGAGGGTACTAGAAGACAGGAGCAGGCAAAGGAGGTGTTGGTGGGAGAGCAGGGTATCCTTTGAGCAGCAGTAGGAGGGGGAGGAGGGTATCCTTCGGCAGGGGGAGTGTAAGTGGGTCAGGTGAAATAGGGCCAGGTGAGGTAGGATCAGATTCCCTTGATGCCATGGGGGCTACCAGCAATTCACCATCCATATCATCTTTCCGATATAAATTTTCATCCAATGACAGGTGTTCTAAACAACACTTCCCTTGGACACAACTCATGCACTTATTGTTTTCAGGTACTTTAACAATCATTAACCCACACTCAGCCAGCCACTCTGTTTTTCCCTGCAAATAGAAAAACAGATCAACGTATGGAACTTCATCCAATCTCCCCTCCTGTTTACAAAACATCAATAACTGTGAAATCATGTCAGTTTCAAAGACCCATTTCTCGGCCACGTTTTCCTTTTTTTCTCTCCTTTTTTTTTACCCTTTTTTATTTTTTTTTTTAATATGCAAGACATATTTTGGCCGCCAAGTGTTACAATAATCAATCAACTTAACCTTATGTAACTCTTGCCCAAAATTACCTTCCTTCCAATGTACCAATAAGCACAAAGGAGAAGTGTGCGGTATGGGGGCATTGCCACCCAAAATCCATTTAAATTTCTCCATGTTACACCTACAATAGACCACTGATACCAAACCTGCAACGCCTTCGCGACTGACTAATGGACGGTGCCTAGGCAATACCAGGAAGTCCTTAGCCCAACCATGCACAGCTTTCACTGCATCTAACTGGCAGGCAACCAGACCAGACCAAATTAAAAGCACCTTATCTTTCTCCAGGGGACGTTGTGAGTGGCAGGGGGTCCTGGTGCTGATGGGCTCCCCGAGAATCCCTCAGTGCCAGCTGGAGTGTGATGGGGTCACGGGGTCCTCAGCAGCACTGACAAGGTCTCATCTGGGTCACCAAAATGTTAGTGTGGAAACACATAATCACAGGATGATTATATGCAGGTGCTTTTATTGAAGAGCTCTGGAAGCCGAGGTACAAACTCAAATCTAACTCCAACATGGATTCGAGATGGACATGTTTTTATACCTTTTTTATTGTATAACTATATATTAATTATTTGTCCTGGTTTGAAGGACAGGTGTTTGCCAAGGAAAGCAGCAGCTTCCCCTTGGACTGAAAGAAAATGTGATTCTTCCGATTACTATAATTTTGAAATTAAGAGAGCTCTCAGGCAAAGATATGGGGGTAGGAATAACAGTTCTTTACTAGTATATCTAACACGACAAACAAGAACAACAACAGCTATGAAATTACCCACAAACAGAACAGTAACTCAGTCCCAGTGTTTTTTGGCTGCAGGCACCTTTTCCCTGAGCTGCAGTTCCCGGTGCTGGGGGCGGGCGGGTCCCGCAGAGCCGCAGGAGGGCTGGGGGTGATGGCAGCGCTGTCCCAGGGGGAGAGAGAGATGGAGAGAGAGAGAGAGCCCTCCGCTCACGGTGTGGGTCCCGGTGCTCAGCAGAATGCTGGATGGTGGTAGTTCACAGCGAGAAGACAGCCGGGCAGGGTCCAATGGTGGTTTCCCGACGCTGGGATGGCGGAGATGGAGGAGAAGCGGCGATCGTCCTTCTCGTCCGAACTCCGTGGGGGAAATGGGTCAAGGCCCAGCCTTCCGCTTCCTCTTCTGGCTGTTTGAATCTCGCGGGGCTTTTCCTCTTCCCTCCCGTCCCCTCCCCCTTGTCACCAGGGCCCAGTCAACAGGTATCTTAGCATGACAATGGGAAAAATTCCACAGAGGGAAAAAGGGAGAGAACTAACCCTCAACATTATCCACCCCGAATTTTCCCCTACCATCATGCCAAATCAAATTAAAATCTTCAAATTATAGACATCCATACAGTTACAGATACAGGCACAGTATTGTAGGTAGTTCACCCCAAAACAAGGTCTCCTTGGGGTATGCATCTGGTCTTTCCATCCCTTTGCATGATCCACCAGGTACACCCTGGCCCTTGAGCAAAAACCACCCCCCGAATTGGATTGTCTTTGCTGGAGGCAGGGTTCACCCAAACAGTTTTTCCTAGCATACCTCTCATATGCACCACTGGAACCTTGTCCCCATCTGGTGTTCTCAAGGGCTCAGACTGGGCAGGGCCTGCTTGATTAGTGGAACCTCGGGTGTTCACTAACCATATGGCCTTTGGTAAATTAATCTCCCAGTTTTTGAAAGTCCCCCCACCCAGTGCCTTCAAGGTGGTTTTAAGCAGCCCATTGCACCGTTCCACTTTCCCAGCCGCTGGTGCATGATAAGGAATGTGGTACACCCACTCGATGCCGTGTTCTCTGGCTCAGGTGCTTATGAGGCTGTTCTTGAAATGAGTCCCATTGTCTGACTCAATTCTCTCAGGGGTACCATGTCTCCAAAGGACTTGTTTTTCCAGGCCCAGGATGGTGTTGCGGGCAGTGGCGTGAGGCACAGGATAGGTCTCCAACCATCCAGTGGTGGCTTCCACCATGGTCAGCACGTAGCGCTTGCCTTGGCGTGTCTGAGGCAGTGTGATGTAGTCAATCTGCCAGGCCTCCCCATACTTATATTTGGACCACCGCCCCCCATACCAGAGGGGCTTCACTCGCTTGGCTTGCTTGATGGCAGCACACGTCTCACAGTCATGGATAACCTGGGAGATACTGTCCATGGTGAGATCCACCCCTTGGTCTCGTGCCCACTTATAGGTAGCATCTCTGCCTTGGTGACCTGAGGCATCGTGGGCCCATCAAGCCAGGAACACCTCTCCCTTGTGTTGCCAGTCTAAGTCTATCTGTGACACCTCTATCCTTGCAGCCTGATCTACTTGCTCATTGTGTCGGTGCTCCTCATTAGCCCGACTCTTGGGGACATGGGCATCTACATGACAGACTTTTACAGGTAGCTTCTCTACCCGACTAGCAATGTCTTTCCACTCATCAGCAGCCCAGATTGGTTTTCGCCTACGTTGCCAGTTAGCTTTTTTCCATCTTTCCAGCCAGCCCCACAGAGCATTGGCTACCATCCATGAATCAGTGTAAAGGTAAAGCTTTGGCCACTTCTCTCTTTCAGCAATGTCCAGGGCCAGCTGAACGGCTTTGAGTTCAGCAAGTTGACTTGATCCACCTTCTCCTTCGGTACCTTGTGCAACCTGTTGTGTGGGGCTCCATACGGCTGCTTTCCACTTCCGGTTCATCCCCACGATGCGACAGGAACCATCAGTGAAAAGAGCGTAGCGAGTTTCATCTGCTGGCAGTTGGTTGCATGGCGGGGCTTCATCAGCCCGGGTCACTTGTTCTTGCTCCTCTTCATCGGCAAGACCAAAATTTTCACCTTCTGGCCAGTTTGTAATTATTTCCAAAATCCCAGGGCGATTAGGGTTTCCGATACGGGTGCGCTGTGTGATGAGGGCGATCCACTTGCTCCATGTGGCATCGGTGGCGTGGTGGGTAGAGGGGACCTTCCCTTTAAACATCCACCCCAGCACTGGTAGTCGGGGTGCCAGGAGGAGCTGTGCTTCTGTGCCAATCACCTCTGAGGCAGCTTGAACTCCTTCATAAGCAGCCAAGATCTCCTTCTCTGTTGGGGTGTAGTTGGCTTCAGACCCTCTGTAACTTCGGCTCCAGAATCCCAGAGGTCGGCCTCGGGTCTCACCAGGTACCTTCTGCCAAAGGCTCCAGGACAAGCCCTTGTTCCCGGCTGCAGAGTAGAGCACATTCTTCACCTCTGGTCCTGTCCTGACCGGGCCGAGGGCTACAGCATGAGCGATCTCCTGCTTGATCTGGGCAAAGGCTTGCTGCTGCTCAGGGCCCCAGTGGAATTCGTTCTTCTTCCGGGTGACCAGGTAGAGAGGGCTGACGATCTGGCTGTACTCAGGAATGTGCATTCTCCAAAAGCCTATGGCACCTAGGAAAGCTTGTGTTTCCTTCTTGTTGGTTGGTGGAGACATCGCGGTGATCTTATTGATGACCTCAGTTGGGATTTGGCGCCACCCGTCTTGCCACTTTACTCCCAGGAACTGGATCTCTTGGGCAGGACCTTTGACTCTGCTCCTCTCGATGGCAAAACCGGCTCCCAGCAGAATCTGGATGATCTTCTCTCCTTTCTCAAATACTTCCATTGCCGTGTTCCCCCACACAATGATGTCATCAATGTATTGCAGATGTTCTGGAGCTTCACCCTTTTCCAGTGCAGCCTGGATCAGTCCATGGCAGATGGTGGGGCTGTGTTTCCACCCCTGGGGCAGTCGGTTCCAGGGGTACTGCACGCCCCTCCAGGTGAAAGCAAACTGAGGCCTGCACTCTGCTGCCAGAGGAATGGAGAAAAATGCATTGGCAATGTCAATGGTGGCGTACCACTTTGCTGCCTTGGACTCCAGCTCGTACTGGAGTTCCAGCATGTCCGACACGGCAGCGCTCAGCGGTGGAGTCACTTCATTCAATGCATGATAGTCCACAGTCAATCTCCATTCTCCGTCAGACTTATGCACAGGCCAGATGGGGCTGTTGAAGGGTGAGTGGGTTTTGCTGACCACCCCTTGGCCCTCCAGCTCACGGATCATCTTGTGGATGGGGATCACGGCATCTCGATTTGTCCTGTACTGCCTGTGGTGCACTGTCAAGGTGGCAATTGGCACTTGCTGCTCCTTCACCTTCAGGAGTCCCACTACAGATGGGCTCTCTGACAGTCCAAGCAAGGTGTTCAATTGCTTAATGTTTTCTGCCTCTATAGCAGCTATTCCAAAAGCCCACCTGAGTCCCTTTGGGTCTTTGTAATAGCCATTCCTGAGGAAGTCTATGCCTAGAATACACGGTGCCTCTGGGCCAGTCACAATTGGATGCTTCTGCCACTCTTTCCCAGTCAGGCTCACCTCACCCTCCAGCAAAGTCAATTCCTGTGATCCCCCCGTCACCCCAGCAATAGAAACAGGCTCTTCCCCCACATGTACTGATGGTATTAGGGTGACCTGTGAACCAGTATCAACTAATGCCCTATGTTTTTGTGGCTCTGATGTGCCAGGCCATGGGATCCACACCGTCCAAAAGACCCGGTTTTCCCGTGCTTCTCCCTGGCTAGAGGCAGGGCCCCTCTAGCACTGGTTATTATTTCCTTCCTGGGCATACATGTTGGAGGTTCCCTCAAGGGGATCTGACAAATCATCCTCCCTTTTGTAATACCCTGCATCTTGGTTATGGGAAGTTGAGGCTACCTTCACTTTAGTGGAGCTCTTTTGGTTAGTGTTTCCCTCCCTGAGTTGACGCACCCGCGCTGCCAGGGCAGAAGTGGGTTTCCCATCCCACCTCCTCATGTCTTCCCCATGGTCACGCAGAAAGAACCACAGGTCAGCTCGTGGGGTGTATCCTCTCTCTCTAGCTGGGGGACGTTGGGCTCTAACTCGGATCTGTGACTCGCACTGGTGCTGCATTGGCCTTCCTCATCTCCTCCCTCACCCCTCTTATCTCCTCCTTGAACTCCTCTCTGAGTTCCCTAATCACGGCAGAGACCTGAGCCTGCATTGGGCCATTCATTATACTCTCAAAATTCCTGAGCTTATTGGCAACAGAACCCACTGTCTCGTGGTTGGTGTCAGCATTAATGGCTGCAATGAATGTGGTGTATTGAGATGGCCCCAGGTGTGCCAGATTCCACAACATCTGCCCTGTGCACCTGACCTTGTTGGGGTCATCGTCATGTTGTCCACCCCTCCCAAAGAGTACCTCCAGTATTGCTACTTCTCTCAGCTGTTGGATCCCCTCCTCAGCGGTCTTCCAGCGCATTCTATGGTGGTGCTCCTGCATTCTCTCTCTATGGACAAACCTCTCTCTTACACTCATTAAAAGCCGCTCCCAGAGGGAAAGGGGGCCTGGCTCCCTTACGAATACGTGATCCACACCCGAGTCCTGGGTCAGGGATCCCAAATTCCTTGCCTCAGTACCATGCAGCTGCACACCTGTACCCATAAGGCCCTAGACCTGCAGTAACCACGTTGTAAAAGCCTCACGGCCCCTTCATACAACATCTTTACGCAGATTACGGAGACTCTCGTATGACAGGGACTCTGTGATGATCTCAACCTCTGGCTCCCCTGCTGGTTGTGAGGGCCCTGCTTTCTGATCATTATAATCTAGGTGCTTTGTTTTCACCTTAGACTTTCTAGTTTCCACAGGGGCAACTGCTGCTGGCTGTGAGTGCCCTTGCAGTTCAGCTGGAACCTGGTGAGATGTAACATCTGTGGGTTCCACTGCTGCACCATCAGGTTCTCCCTCTTTAAGGCAGAGGGAGAGTTTCTCAAGAGCTGGGGAAAAGTACTCCTTCAGCATTTGGCCCATCTCCTTCACTAGAAACCCCACCCACTCTGGATGGTTCCTTTCTGAGGTGAGCTCTGGGGCAGAATCAGGCTCAGGGGCAACATCCTTAACCTCTGGGGCAGAATCCTTAGTCTCTAGGGCAGAATCCTTAGTCTCTGGGGCAGGGGCAGGGCAAGGGTCAGGCTCTGGGGCAGAATCCTTAGTCTCTGGGGCAGAGCCAGGCTCTGGGGCAGGATCCCTATTCCTTGGGGGACGTATCAGGGTTGTCATCCAAGTCAATCTCCCCTCATCTCGGAATGTTAAATAGAACAGGTTTACAAGGCCTATTAGCAATGTCAGCCACTGTATGACATCATTACTGCTTAGAAGAGATTTGAACCCCTCAAAAGCTGGTGGAGCAGACCCAAAAAACTGTGTAAGGGGTTGGGACAAAATTTTCCCTCACATATGTCATATCCTCACAGTATGTACCATTATTAAAGTAGCCCCAAAAACATACAGTTAGAGTGTGATAGCTCTGAATCCATGTGCCCACCTTCCAGAGGAAGTTAAAAATCCATGAATTTCTCATGTTATCAGCCCACAAAAGGAACAGGATAATAGTTACAGCAGCCTGAGTTATAGGACCCATGTTCAAGTAAGGGATTGCAAATGGGAGAGATAAAGCTGTGGCCACATGGAGCCCAAACCACGGTAAGCTGGACAACATGATGCCACCTAACACAAAACTGAGGTAACTCAAGAACTGTTATTCCTTTTTCACCCTTTTCTCTCAATGCCCTTGGGCCTCACGTTGGGCGCCAAAATCTGTCTTGGTTTGAAGGACAGGTGTTTGCCAAGGAAAGCAGCAGCTTCCCCTTGGACTGAAAGAAAATGTGATTCTTCTGATTACTATAATTTTGAAATTAAGAGAGCTCTCAGGCAAAGATATGGGGGTAGGAATAACAGTTCTTTACTAGTATATCTAACACGACAAACAAGAACAACAACAGCTATGAAATTACCCACAAACAGAACAGTAACTCAGTCCCAGTGTTTTTTGGCTGCAGGCACCTTTTCCCTGAGCTGCAGTTCCCGGTGCTGGGGGCGGGCGGGTCCCACAGAGCTGCAGGAGGGCTGGGGGTGATGGCAGCGCTGTCCCAGGGGGACAGAGAGAGATGGAGAGAGAGCTCTCCGCTCACCGTGTCGGTCCCGGTGCTCAGCAGAGTGCTGGATGGTGGTAGTTCACAGCGAGAAGACAGCCGGGCAGGGTCCAATGGTGGTTTCCCGACGCTGGGATGGGACAGAGAGGCAGGAGGCAGCGATCGTCCTTCTTGTCCGAACTCCGCGGGGGAAATGGGCCGAGGCCCAGCCTTCCGCTTCCTCTTCTGGCTGTTTGAATCTCGCGGGGTTTCTCTCTTCCCTCCCGTCCCCTCCCCCTTGTCACCAGGGCCCAGTCAACAGGTATCTTAGCATGACAATGGGGAAAATTCCACAGAGGGAAAAAGGGAGAGAACTAACCCTCAACACCTACTCTCTTATGGAATGTGATTCTGTGTATATATGTGAATTTTTCAGTTTGTATGATCCAGTTCTTGTGTTTACTGATTTTATTTGCCTATGTCAATTTTGTGCAATACAGATTTTGTTACTGGAAGACCTCCATACACCTCAATAAGACCTTATGCAACTGCCAAAGCAAACTATGTGCATATTCTGCAAACTATGAAATATCAATGCTTTTCATAATGAAATAGATTTGGCAAAAGAATCAGTGAAATTTTTTACCTCTTTGAGCTGACACTAGGGATGATTTAAAACATAATTGTTCTTTGCTTTATTTGTATTTTTTTTTTTTTGCTATTAACTCTTTCAGTGAGGATGACTCCTTTTGAAGAACAATATTCAAGTGAGTTTTGCAAAATCCAGTATTTGCTGGAAATTCCTGATTTTGCTTGTTTGCTTGTCATTTTGTTTTGCTGTTTGTGAGTGGATATTTCAGCAGTGGTTTCTGCCGACTGAAAATTACATAGTGACTCCAGGGAGTCACTGCATCTCCTATATTCCTAGATTCCTCTTTTTAGAAAGCACATTTGCCTCACTCAGAGCATGGTCATGTGCTGCAGCACACCTGGTACTCATCAAGCCATTTGTTCCCTAAGATTTTTTCATCTCCAAAAGCCCAAACTAAGAAAAAAACCCCATAATTTCCTGCCCTAAAAGGACTGTAAAATTGCAAAGATACATGAAACATGATTCTTCACTCAGAACTAGTGCAATCCCCTCTTCTTTTCAACTTCAGTTTTCTGGAGAGTAGAAGCTTGGGTGGCATTTGTGATGGCATTTCTTCAATCAACTTTGTAGAAGCAGCCCAATTGCTCATTTCAGATTACTTCATGGATCATCACTAGCCATCATTAGCCAGTGTATTAATCTGAAGGACAGCTCAGAAGTAACAGAGTCTTTGTGAAGCTCCTTGCCACCTTTACCAAAATCTACAGAAAGACATCCAAGTAATGAGAGATTAAGAGAATGATTAAGGTTTAGATTGTAACTTGCCTCTGATCTAGCGCTAAACACATCCTCAAGACTCTGAAATATGGGATATGTCTCTGAAAATTAATCTGTAACTAGTCTTACTCCATAGTGAACTCTTCTCTCTAATTTAGAAATCAACAGTACAGTCAACAATGACTATTTATTGGCTGTTTATCCAGAGGATATGCTGTAATCTATGTTAATTACATACTGTAATCTGTAATTATGTTACTGCTTAGATATAACTTTTCAGATTGGGACTGATGAAATAATCTTCTCCACACTTATTAATTTTTCTGCTTTTCAAGTCATATTGTTGAACAATGCAAATTACAATATTACTACACAGGTCTATAGCCTAATTTGTTGACACATCTGAAACATGTAATGCATCAAAAACTAGTGCAAAACATATGTAATAAGTGTCAATAAATGACAGCTTTCTCTTTTTATTCAGTGAGTAATTTCACAACACAACTGTTAAATTAACCCCCTCTTGTCATTCCTAATGTGAAGATACCACCACTGATTATCTGTTATTGGCTGGATTATGTCAAAAATAAAATCTATCTCTCTGGTTGGTGATATTCTGTTCTTGCAGCTTCCTCACTCCTAAATTCTCTCATGACAGTAGAGCATCTAGAAAAAGGATATGAAGGTTCGTCTTCTGATGCATATTTCAACTTCTTTCAGAGGAGAGCAGCACCAACTATTTATAATGTTTTGTTACACAGGGCTTAGTTTAAATCCAGCAAGTTGTAAATCAACAATACTTAGGCTTTCTGGGAACTTCTGAAAAGATGTTTCAGTATTCAGTCAACACAGGAATGTAGGTGGGTGTTGTCTGGTAGAACAGATGGGGAACTCTAAAAGGTTTTTCCGGTATGTGGTATTTTCATTTAGGTTTTTGGTACTTTTGTTCTTTTGCAAATTAGCATTAGGGTTGATAAAATAATGCACTGCAATGGATAGCTCCTCGAAGGAGCATTTGGCATCTTAAGTGGAGGTTGACAGGAGGAATCTCTTAGTTTGTAACACAAACTCAGCATAAGCTTGGAAATTTTTTTACTGCATCACATTGACAGTAAAGTATTTGGGTTTTGCCATCAACAGCCTTGTCTCAACTAGCCTTTGTTACCTGCCATCTGTTTGGATTCAGAGTCCTGGCTTGGATCCATGTTGTTTGAATTTGCAAATACTTCCTGTTTAAAAAATATGCATCTTTGCTGAACAATAGTATAAATTATATGTGCTAGCCTTGCCGTAAAAAATATTGGTTCAGAAATGGATAGTGCATCAAAACATTTTACAAACATCTATTTTTCAATCAATTATAGATTTTTAGCTAATTTGCTCTTCTCTCTATCTTCTGTGAGAAGATACAGGAAAGTTCTATGCACTAACAGATAAATTTCTTTTAGATTAAAATGAAATATTTTTCAGCCTCCAGTGTTTGCTGGTACATGCAGTGCTCAGTACTGACAGTGTCAGACTAGTCAGTTTGATGATGATGGAGGATTAGAAGCAGTTTCTGGCACACTAATCTTAGAAGCTCAATAAGCTTCATATTCTGTATTCTGATACTGTCTGCTGGAACCAAAATCAAAGAAAAGGGGAAAAACTGTTCAACTTTGGTAAATGTCAGGAAAAGTTGCTTAAGCTTTTTATATATCAGGTTATACCTTTACCCTGGGAGGTCTTTCAAGTTCACCATCTTACAGAAAAGAAGAGTAATCATTAGTTTGTGTTTGAATCAATTAAAAAGAAAGAGGTAAAATTTTAACAGATTTTAATTTGGTATATGACCCTTTTTCCCTAAAGTCTTTTGTTGCTCTGAGGAGTTTTAGGCTAATGGGTATAATACATGAGCCCAGTATATTTTGGAAGAGAAATGATAGGAGCAATAAATTGAAAACTTTTTATTATTTTAGAAATAAATAGATAAATGCTTCAAATCCATGCATGAATCCATCATCTACTATGAATGGAGGTTGATAAAGCATTTTGCTTTTCCACTAGGAAAACTAGTAATGTTTGCCTATTTAAGGAGCTTGTTTCATCCTCCAACTGTTTGAGACAGGTGGCTTATTTTTACTAAAACTGCTGTAGGATATCCTTAAAGCAAATATTGATTATTTATTGCAAAAAATCTAGAGAAAGACTGAAAAGATGCCTTCAGAAGTTAATATAGTGAAGCTGAAGACACTGTGTGGAAACCCAAAGTATTAGAATGTAAAACAGTCTAACTGCAAACACTGCCATCTTAAAAAAAAAAAAGGGAAAAAATATCTAATTGTATTTACTTATCTACTTGGAAATTATTTTGTTTTCATTTATTTTCAGATAGATGCATAAGACTGTGCTAACCTAAGGACTTAAGATATGGATGTTTATTGAAAAATTAATTTATTTGTTAATTAATAATAGTAGTCCCTGTGGTTTGAATATTTCCAAAAAACAATAGACCGTTGGACAACAAAGAACTTATTCAATATGCTTCAGATTTTACAGAATTATTCTATTTCTTCTGTTCTTGTTTTTTTGATTGAATACTTAAATTTAAATAATACTAATATTAAATACATCTCTGCCTTGAAAAAAATACTAATGCAAGAACTCTAAATATTCAAGATGTTAAAAGATTTAATTTCCAGACTTTATTCTATGGCACATCTTTTTAAAAATATGTCTGGTTTAAAAACTAAAAGAAATGTTATGCCCTTATCCCTAAAATATCAATCAAATTACTTATGTTCCAAGATGAGGTGAATTACACACAATAACAAGTATTTTATATGAAGAGAAAGGCTGATTTATATGCAGAAAGAAGTATTTTATATAATAATTCTTACTGAAAAGATTTGGAATTTTTAAGAATTAATTAAGGTCAATATAATACAGTTTCTGCAGACACTGTAAGTAAAGAACTTGATCATGCTTTAAGCATTTGATAGTTTGGTGTTTACCTTTAAATACTCGATTCAAGCCCACTGATAATCAGCTGAAATCTTGCCAGAGGTTTAGGTTTGGTCAGCATATCTCAGCATTTACTGAACACTAAAATAAGTGCTTCTACCTATGGTAGAAATACCTGACACAGAATTTGAAGCTAAGCAGGAATGTAAAGTCCTTATACCACTGAGCAGACCAGTGCATGCTTACAGTTCTGGTGTCACCCTCATGTAACAGAACTAGGTGTCAATGTTTTTGACTGCATTGTAATATTGTGCACAGGTACAAATGAAGGGTTATCATTACCCATGAATAAGAGGAGGTGGGTTTTTATGAGCTGCTTCTTCATGCTCTGTCATAGTGTGAAGAAAGGAAAAAAAAAAGCCATGATTCCTAGAGATAAATCACAAAGAAATTCGAATCACAGAGAGGGAACAACTGAAGAAGCCAGAGCACTTATAAAGATTTTGAAAAAAAAATTACAGAGGCTATGCAATTAGGCAGAGGGTTAAGAGGATAATAATGAAAGTAGATTAAAGAGGGTAAAAGTACACAGCTTGATCAAGACTAAGAACTGAGGGAGCTCAGTGCAATTTTTCTTGTTTCTTTGGGACTCTCAAAGTCTGTCCATGATGGAAGAAATTTATGACAAGGAAGTATTTCCCTGCCTATTTCTTATTCCTTCCTGATATGAACCTACATGTCTGGAAATAAGCACTATCTACGGCCACTGCGATTCAATCCCAGGGTCGCCACGTGTGCTGGTTTTACCTGAGGGGAGGGCACGCTAGGAAGTTTTTCTCCATGAAAACTTCCTCTGTGAATTGATGGGACCAATTGGAGGCTGCTTTAGCTGTCGACAGTCTGAGAAACCAATTGGAAAAGTCCGTTCGCTCCATGACTCACAATTGAAGCAAGTAAAGCCCGGGAGAGCTCTCTTGCATTTCCGTCCGCCTGCAGTATGGCACTGGCCCAGCCCGGGTCCCTTCTAGTGGGGGGCCCGAGCCAGGCGGAGGGCTGAGCTCCAGGGGCTGCTGGGCCCCGTCTTTAACCAGGGGCCCCAGTGGCCAAGGGGAGGGGAGGCCCATTGCTGGGACTCACCCTTTTCCCGGTGTGGCCGTGGCTCGGCGGGGCCCTGCCCTGCTGCCCTCACGGGCTGGGGGGAGGCAGCCGGGCCCGGTTCGGGAGAGCCCCCAGGGCTTTGTGTGCTGGGCAGGGCAGAGGGAGAACCCCCGGGCTGCGGCTGGAGCTGGGGGCGGGCAGCGCCGGGGGAAAGCCATGGACACACGGCCTTGGCACCCATTTCTCCTCTGCATGGACTCTGCGGTTCTCGTCCTGCCCCTCCAGCGTGGCCTGGGCACCCTGAGATCCTGACACAGCTCCAGCATGGCCTGGCACAGCCCCTGGAACCTCTGTGTGAGATTCTAACTTTTTCCAGTACTCAGATAAGACTTACATCCTTCCTTGGGTGAGAAGAAGAACAGAAAGGATAGACCAAAGTCAATGAAGCAAAAGCTAAGGTTCTAGATGGAAGGAGAATGAAGAGATGCCATGAAGGTTGGCTGAAAAATCTTTTTTTGTAAGTTATAGGAGAAGACTGTATTTCATAAAAAAAAAATCCTTTAAACCATGAAAAAAAGAGAGACATTGGGGGGGTGGAGCAAGGTGTAAAGTGTTTGAAGAATCCTTTACCCTGAGGAGAAGAGGGGGATCTCTGTTCCTGGGAATGAAACATGAACAGAGAGAAGGGAGCTGAAGAGAACTTTTGCCTTTGAGTATCTCATCCTTAAAAGCAATACCCCATGACTTTTTAACATGGCCCGCAACTCAGTTCTGAAAAGACTGTGAAGTAGGAGGAAATTCACAATAGCAGATTCCAGGAGGCTGTTAATCATGAAAAAGTGAAGTCAAAAGAGAACTGGTGATTTCCTCTCATAGTAAAAGATCCTTATAGCTAAACAAGAAGAAACTCCTCTCCCTAAAGTGAACTTAAAAAGATTATTTAAATAAGGAATTGAAGTGTCCCTGTATGTTGTTAAGCTGCAACAAAGGGGGAAAAAAGGAACTGGTCTGAAAATCTGTTCTGAATTTATTATTATTATTATTATTATTATTATTATTATTATTATTATTATTATTTGTGTTGTTAATAAAGTTTTTTCTTTATTCCCTTTTTAAGTTTAGGCCTGCTTTACTTTTAATTCTATTTCACAACAAAAGGTAAATATATTACGATTGGCGAAACTTAAACTATTACACCACGCTTCTCCTACAGACTGAGCTTTGTGATGTATGTACTTCTTTCTAGATCGCCTTGTGAACAATATATTTAGAAATGTCAAGTTCCTCAGGAAATAATCCTTTAGTCATAGGAGCACAGGCTATGTTATCTTACCTCAGTCTTTCTCCATCTTTAATTTTTAGCGTGTTGCTTTGATTTTGTGGTTGTAGTGCTCGAGAGAGAGAAAAAAAAAATCATGTTGGGAACTCAGAACATTTTTTTTTTTGCTATATTCTTACTGCCTCAGTCCTAGAAAATTCATTTTGTATGTGAAGCACTGGATCCCTATGACTTTAAGTCCTGTCGCAGAAGGATGCAGTGCATCAAGTCAGAGCTGTTTTTCAAGTGTCACAGAGTAGCTGGGTTTCCACTCTGTGGAACTGGAAAGTGCCACTTTACGTCAGATTGATGAATTATGTAAAACCTGGATCCTTTATGTATTATTAATCACCACAAACAAAGGACAACATTTTAATTAATTTGTGATGATTTTTACCTCTTACTTCCAAAGTAACTTACTCAAATTAAAACCTCCTATTTTGAAGACATGCATCTTGTTAAAAATGTGGAGATGTTATCAGTGCCCATTGAAAGAAACAGAAATTTATACAATCATCTCTAGTGTTTAAAGGAATATAGGGTAATACTTTTGAAACATCATCCAGGGAACCTGTACCCATGGTATTTTAATGCAGGGGTAAATTATTTGCCAGAAGGGCTTTATTGAAGAATTTTCTGCATGCATGATCAGAAGCATCAATGCTTGCGTGGTTTTGCTTTTTTTGTTTGCTTTTTAAATTTTTTTTTTGAGTGGCAGACAAGATAACAAAAAGCCTGTGATTAATTTTACTATTCTCTATGGGTACGTGATATTCTGTTCTCCAAATGGAAGCCTGACCTTCCTGTGCTTTGTTTTGCAATGTTACTTTACTTAATTTTGAGTATTATATATCAGTGACAATGTAAAATAAGTATTTCCATTCATTTTTCATATGAACAAAACTTAAAATAACTGCAGCCAAGAGATTAATTTCTGTGAAATAGCCTTACAGGTGGATTTAAGTTTCAGTGTGAGCTGCAGAACACAATAGGCAGGCTGACAGACATTTTCTCTCAGACAGAGGTACAAATTATGTACCTGAGGCCACTTCAATGCTGAGATCAAACCCTCCCTTCCTTCCTTCCTTCCTTCCTTCCTTCCTTCCTTCCTTCCTTCCTTCCTTCCTTCCTTCCTTCCTTCCTTCCTTCCTTCCTTCCTTCCTTCCTTCCTTCCTTCCTTCCTTCCTTCCTTCCTTCCTTCCTTCCTTCCTTCCTTCCTTCCTTCCTTCCTTCCTTCCTTCCTTCCTTCCTTCCTTCCTCCCTCCCTCCCTCCCTCCCTTCCTCCCTCCCTTCTTCTTCCTTCACTGAGTGCATGACCAAGTTTGATGAGTTGTCTCCTTCTGTGTTATATGCAATAAAACCCCTGACCCTTTTTGAAAAAATAATATATAAATATTTTCCACAAACTTACAAGGTTGCCCTATGAAGACCTACCTTATTCTGTACAAAAACCTTGTTAAAAATTTCTGTAAATTAAGAGTAATATATTTATTTCACATAACGGAATTAAGAAACAAACTTGATGCTGAAGTTGCTAAATCAAAGATCTGTTCACTGAGGACACTCAGGATTATTGCCATTAGTATTATATCACAAAATCTGTGCAAGTTAGAGATGAAGTTCATTTGATTGAGTTCAGCAGGAAGTGTGTGTATTCTCTGAAAGTTTGTTGTAGGGATCAAACTGGCTGACATCCCAAGCCATACCAGTGTTTTTAGTGAGGGGATGCCCCTCGGCCCCAGACCTTGGAGGGCATTTGTTTAAGTTTATAATAGTTCCTAAGAAGGTTGTCAAAGGTTTTAAAAACTATTTATGGTAAAGCTTTGTAACCCTCATTTCCTATTGGTTCTTCTATTCCCAGTTATGTCATCCCTTTTCTCCTCCCAATTCTGGAAAGTTCTTGTATCCTTGTACGCCCATTGGCTTATGTTCACCGCATTGTTCCACCCATCCTACCTTACTGGTTACTACCCCATATTACTCCTCCCTTGCACCACTTTTCCCTTTACCCATTGGATTCTCACCCTGGACCCACCTCTCATCATCCCTTATAAATACCCTGGATTTTTCCCTCAGCCTTGTCTTCTACCCTTAGCTCTTAACAGTGTGTGTATGTGTTTTGGGCCTCGTCCCACATTTTCTTTTATGGTTATTAAAGTATTTAGTTCCAGAGTTGTGGTGTGGCCCCGTTCCTCATTTTGCCACCTTAGCCCTGATATCAGGGGACCCTAGAGGTTGTTTGGGGAGACTACCCTCGAGTCTTGCATCTTAAATATTAAAAACCCCAACAGTTTGTTTGCTGTATTTAGGAGCAGCATTTAAACTGTCTATTAAAGATTTCATCCTCAGTATCTTGTATTTGAAAATGAAACATAAACCTGAAAGGCCAAATTTATCTCTGGAGCACACCAATATAAATGAAAGCTATTCAAAGTCAGTGATGTTGGTACCAGAGGAGATGATGGAATCAAGCAAAAGGTATTTTGCTCCTTCAGGAGTTGCCTTCCTTTTGATAGCAATGAAGGTGCAATCTTGATGGATGTTATTCCTCTGCTAATAACTGAGATAGTGCTGGGGGTTGTTTTTTTCCCTTTCCTCGCTGTGGAATTTTTCCTACTGACATGCTAAGAAGGGTGGCCTGATGGCTTGGCCCTAGTATGGATGGCTAGAGACAGGGGAAAGGCGGAGAAGTGGGTGGGGGGCAAGGGGGGAAACCCACGAGATCAGAAGCAAGAAAAGGAGTGGAGGAGACACTTGCTCAGCCCCTTTTGCTCATGGGGCCAGAGGAGGATGGTCAGTGCTGCTTTTCCCCACCCCCATCCCTGCCATCCCAACAGCAGGAGCCACCTTTTCTGCTGTTGGACCCTGCACTGCTGCCTTATCCCTTCAGCCTGCTACCTCCAGGCACCCTGATGAGCACCGGGACCCACACCGTGAACAAAAGTCTCTCCTCCATCCCTTCCCACCTGGGACACTGCTGGCATCGCCCCCAGCCCTCCTGCAGCTGGGCAGGACCTGTCCCTGGGCAGGTACCTGCAGCACAGGGAAGGGTTCCTGTGGCTGAGAAGGACTGGAACTGGGTTACTGCTCTCTTTGGTGTTCATTTCGTAGCTGTTGGTTTGTTTGTCTGGTTAGACACACTAGTAAAGAACTATTATTCCTGTCCCCATATCTTTGCCTGAGAGCCCCTTAATTCCAAAATTATACCCAGTCAGAGGGAGGGGTTTATTAGCTCCATTTCGAGGGAAGGCCCTTCTCCTCCCTAGGAAACCTGTCTTTTCAAACCAGGACAGTAGATTTTAATGACTGGAAACATAACAGATAAAAACTGAGGAAGAACAAAGTTATTTTTGTTTCTGCATATTTTGTGTGGAACCCTACTATATGTTACGTGCGCTTTTTCAAAAAATGTTCAGGAAAAACATGTTTCTGTATGTACAGTAAAATGTGAATGAGTAACAGTTCTTTGGATACACTAACAGTTAATTTTGATTTATTAGTACCATGAAGATTATGGGCTTGGATTCAATGTTTACTTGAAAAGTGTCCAAATTTTGTAATATCCTTCTCTGAACTTATGAACATAAAATAAATTGGAGTTGAGAGGTCCAAAGAAGTAACAGCATTAGAGAGATTCTTCAGATGATCTAGTAACTATATTTTTGTCTAACATGTGAGGCTGTGCTTTCTCAAACGTACTGCATACTGTTCACATCAAACCCACTTCCTTTTTTTTCCTCAAATGCATGCTGCCTCTTAGTAGTATGGTTGCCTTAGGTTATTGCAGGGTATTCAGTATGCATGATAAGCCATGATCATCTGTGATGAGGCTTGACACAATGGGATTGTGCTGGTTTTGGCTCGCATAGGTTTGTGGATTTTTTTTTGTAGGAAGTAGTAAGTTCCTGTGTTTTGGATTTGTGGTGAAAATAATGTTGATAGCTCAGGGAGGCTCTAGTTGTGACTGAGCAGTGCTTCCACAGAGTCAAGATCTTTTCTGCTTCTCACACTGTCCCATCAGTGAGGAGGCTAGGGATGTACAAGATGTTGGGAGGGGACACAGGTGACCCCAACTGACCAAATAGGATATAACATCATGCTCAGCATATAAAAAAGGGGAAAAGAAGGAAGGAAGGACAGTCAGACAAATGGTGTTTGCCTTTTTAAGTGCCTTGTTTTAACTCCAGCCATCAAATTAATCTCTTGCAGCCACTTGCTCACTCCCTGACCATTTGGATAGTGAGGGAACAAGAAGGATAAAAGGTGGAAAACTCAAAGGTTAAGATAAAGACAGTCTCATAGGGAAAGCAAAAGCCACACACACAAACAGAATAAAACAAGGAATTAATTCACTGCTTGACATGGCAGCCACCTCCATCAACCCACAAATTTTCTCGCTTTTACCCTTCTGAATTTCTCCTCTGTGACACCACATCAAGTGAATGGGCATGTGTTTAGGCTTTGGTTGCTTGCTAGGGTTCAACCTGTCTACAAATTCAAACAAATTATATCTTATAACAAGCAGGTATAATTTTCTAAATGGTCTGCAGAAAAAGTATTACCTTAAATATTAAAATAATTTTCTTAATGATGCACACTGGTGTTCCTAGCTGTGTTTTTTTGGGGAACAAAAGGCTACAATGTCTAGCCAAACTTTAAAACTGAGTTAATGAATATAAATTTCTAAGTTAGTTATTGCCTTAGGTGTATCTGGAACAGCATTAGGAAACTCTTTTTTAAAAATAAACCATACAGGGATTTCATACTTCTTCCCATCGAAGACTTCTCTCGAAGATTTTATGTCAGCATTCTCCATGCTCCAGTGGATGTGTCATGGATGTATTGTTAGGGAATTGTAGAGTAATACCTATCCACCTTCTCTATATGAACAATGCTGGTTATGAGTTTGAAGTTACACAGATCCACTGGCACCTGAAAAAGTACCCTGGGGAAGAACACCATATTCTTCCTCTGTTGTCCTAGACTTTCTCAAAGTATTTCCTAACAACTTTGGTCAGAGAGTTGATTGCAAACTAGAAGGAACTTTGATCTGATTCAGACTGACTCATTCTGATTATACTCGCTGTTAAGAGAGACTAGTTTTGTACACTTCTATGCTTCACTGTCATGTTTTCATGACACTGCAGTTGTTATATACCCATTTACTCTTTTCATGTTAATTCTCAGTAATAAAATGACAGCTTACAGCACAAAGAGCAAGTTTTCTCCCAATGCTTATTTGTGGTTATTCAGGTCCTCTTACAGTTCTCTTCCAAGGGCTTTCACATTGTTCTTGCTGTTGAGAACTGAGCTTAAAAAGATAGTGTTGAAACAGCAGTGTCACTGATGCTCTGTGCAGAGGCAAACAAACAGTTGTGCCTCAGCCTGTTGCTGCCTGGTACTCTCTTCTATACAGGAGCAATTTTAAAATACTTTGTGTGTATAGTCATAGAATTTTTAATGATGAAGTGTCTATCCATGAGGACACAAGATTATTCTCAGACTTAACATCTCCTTACAGTCGGTCCTCACTCCATTCTTGGACTATTGTTCCAGAGGCAATCATCCTCCAGGTGTGGGTCTCACACATTGCTCTACAGATCATATGTATTGCTAGATACTGATGTGATACTGTGCCCCAAGTAACAAAGGTAAGCTAAGCCAGCTGGGAACCTTGGGTATATTTGACCTCTTTATTTCCTACTATTACAGGCACTTCAACTGTAAGTGGCATATTGACTTCTAACCTGTCCTGAGGCACATAGCTAAAACCTGAAGCAACCTTTAATGTCTTGACACAATCAAAGCTGTTTACCTTAATGAAATGAAACTCCACTGCACTTGTACTACCTGTAATTAAACTATTTCAGACTATGTGCTCGGAGTACTTTTGGTATGAAATTTCATTTTACTCTTTTTTTCAGCTTTAATATAATGAAATTACACTTTGAAATGAATTTATTTTCTTTAAATGGAAAATGATAACAAAAGAAGAAAGAAAGGATCTTGAATGTATTTTGAAACACGGACACTCATTTCTTCCCAGGCTCCACATTCTTTGAAGACTGATTTCATACTTACTTTTTTGGCTGAACATACTTGAACTTTTTTCCCCAAACTTTGTATCCAAAATCTGTGTCTCATCTGGTCTTTATCTGTCAGCTGTGATAAAGCAAAAGAGACCATGTTAATGATTTTAATTGAGGTTGATATTTTCTCTCTGAATCATTTAGAGATAAATATTGCATAGCATATGCTCTTTTGATCTATTCAGAGAAACAGCGAGTTCCATAGTTTGATGTCAAGATAATTAAAATAAGTGCCAGCAAAGCTTTGAGAGCTGTTAGAAACCTGAAGATTGAAAAATGGGTTGGAGGAGGGTCCAAAGTGGAGCACACACAGCTGAAGGATTCAGAAAAATCTGTTTCTGAATCATTCTGACTACTCCAGACCTCACCTGGATTGCTGTGTACAGTTTTGTCCTCGCCAGAAGAGACACATGGACACATGGAAGTACTGGAGAGAGACCAGCAAGGGGCCACAGAGAATATAAAGGAGCTGCAGAATTTCTAAAGTGATGAAAGGCTGAGAGAGCTGGGATTGTCGAGCCTGGAGAAGAAAAAGCTCTGGTGGGATCTTATAACTGTCTATAAATACTTGAAGAGGGGATGCAGAGAAGTCAGGGTTCAGTTCCTTTCAGTGATGTCTAGTGGCAGGACAGCAGGCAAGGGGCAGAAACTGAAAAAGATGTGGTTCTTCCTGAACATTAAAAAAACCTTTTATCACTGTGAGGCTGATTCAACGCCGACTTAGGTTGCCCAGAAACACTGCAGACTCCCTCCCTGGAGATACTCAAAACACCTCTGCACAAAGTGCTGGGCAAGGTTTTCTAGGTAGCCTTGTTTGAATCAGATGATCTCCAGAAGTCCATCTCAACCTTTATCTGACTTCATTTGAGCCCTTTTGAAGTGAATTTACCATTTCTAAGACCAAGAGCTACAAGAGTTTCACATTTTTTTTAAAGTATTTCAAACCTGATGTTAATTTAAACTTCTAATTTCCCATATGGTAAAAGACGTATCAAGGAGGATTTTTGGTTACTTCAGCTCTTGATCTTGCTGAAACCACACATCCTTCTTCTCTTGGTTGCTTTGGGAGTTCTTTGGCATTACTATTCTCTAACTTAACTGCAATTTTCCTGCTTTTAACTAAAAAAAGCCTCGTAGATTTTGAGTATCAATTTTTATACAATGTTTGGTCACTCATTCCTTTTTGGCCAAGTGTCAGTGTCACCTTGTATAAACATGTTATTCCTTTAGAGCAAGCATGCATCAGATTTATTTTATATTCAGAAAACTTTAATATGACAAAAATTTGGTTTTGCTAATTCTGCAGAGTGAATCTGATTAGTGTCACTGCTGTTGTACACATATGCAACGTATATAGTATGGAAATTAATCTTACTTATAGCTAAAGGAAGAAGAAAAACGTACTTTATACTAACCAGAAAGTCATATTTGTTGCAAAAAAGATAAGGAAAACAGCAAAAAGATAGATCCGAACTGATCTAGGTCATCCACTTGACTGAAGATAGAAAGTTCTACTGGTAGACTTAGAAAGGACTCTAACAAATGCATGAATTTTAGGAAGAAAAAAAATCACCTTGGGAAACAGGGTCAATCATAAATAATACACTGAAGCTATTCGAACAACCTTTGGTAGGAGTAAAAAGATACTCAAAGGAGCAGGAATTATAAATTGGTTAATGCAGAACTTTAGGGGCAGCATAGCTGGAGCCTACATGTTCAATTCTAGAAGCCATATTTTAGGAAAGAAATTATGAAGCATGAAAGGTCTGAGGCTGAAAGATCAACATGAATCAGAGTTTCAGAGATCTTAATTATAAAAATCACTCAGGTGTGGCCTTTGATATACAGACTCAAATAAAAAGAAATTGGAAACCATCTTCTAGACATATTTTATGGAGGACCTCGAAGATAACAACTGCTGACAGACAGAGGTTTAAGCTAGTTATAGTTGCTGAGGGCAAACTATACACAGAAAAACAGTTGCTTCTCAACATTCTCTCTTTTCTCTCTTCACCTTGGGAAGGGGTTAAAATATTTTTTTAGGATCAACAAATTGATTTCTTTGTGAAAATGATGTTATTGAAAGGACAAAATGGAATTTTTTATCTAACCAGCTAAGTTGACAAATTCTCATCTTTCAAATCATAAACTCAAATAAATGTTGAATGGAAAAGGAAAAATAGTGTCAGAGCAGATTATTTTCTTTGAGAACTATCTTCATTCATCAGTATGCCTACCTGTTCATAAATAGTGCCTGAAAATAGTAAGCAGTCATTATGCCTTTTCCTAGATAGTAATCTCAGCATTTGTGTCTGCTTTCAAGGATTTTCCTGTGCTCAAAATGACTGGACAAAAAAAAGAGGGCAGTAAATGGGTTCTCCTAGTGCAAAAGTTATTCCTGGAAAAGAATTTGTAACACAGCAAAGCAAAGCATTCTGAAGAAAGCATGAAATACTATTCTTCCCTCTGGAAATAAAGTAAAAAGTTTTGCTTTTACATTTACAGTATAATGGCAGTGCTCATACCTACCACTGTAGCAACATTAACATGTGAGTAAAGACCATGCTGAAATTCCCTTTGCTGTTTCACAAAAATTTAACAGTCTGACTTAATGAAGTAATTGAGTTTGCTTGTGTGAGCAGTTGGCTAATTTAGAAAAAGGATTGCAAATACAGTTTTCATCCTAAGTTATGAATTTCTGTCTTCCTTGTGAATTTTCTAATAATATATAAAAAAAATAAAACCAAAAACCAAAACCAACCAACCAACCCAACCCAAAAAATAACCAAAACAAACAAACAAACAAAAAAACCACAAAAAAACCCTAAGGAAAATTGAAATGCAGAGGAGACTTTCTCTGCTCTTCCCCCAATACTCTTTTTCTTCCTAATGCGAAGCACCTTGGGAATCAAAACTGAATATTCATATGTCACCAGAAAACATATGACAAGCTTTCCTTTCAGGATCCTGAAGCCAGAGATTTCCTTTAACATATTTATGCCATCTGATTCTATGACACTGTGCTCTCAAAGTGTATATGGTTCAGGCCGAAGGTTCATCTTCTCACTCAGGAAAGGGGGTGTCTTTCAGGTGAAGTAAAGGGAGATTATGAACTTTTACTGTTTTGGTTTTTTTTTAGTTGATTTCCTTAAAATTGCTTTGATTGTAGATTACGGTGTGGAAAAGTGAAGACAAACTTTCCATATACATCTATATTGAGTTGAGAATAAAAGAATAGGTGAGTGTAGTTTATGTTTTTCATTGATAAATGTGGACAAACAAATATCCTGGTGGTGTAATGGGTTTCTGTAAAGAGAAGACAATTATTTGAGAGTGTCATGTCTGAGGATGGACAATGCAGTTTGCATCACGGCTGCTTAATGTAATTGAGAATAAAAGGAAGAAAGAATTTTTGTGTGATTATTTCTTCTAACCATTTCTTCTAACCTTAGCTCTGTTAAGACCTACATCAAAGTTAAGATCTCTACCAAGATGACCTAATTCTGCCCTATTGCCCTCTTCTGATGAACATTTCTTGGGAAGTGTTTAGTCATGGTTTGTCAAGAAAATAAGCAAGAAAAGGGCTTTTTTGGGGAGAGCTCATTTGCTTAAAATCTGACACTGAGAAAATTCTGGAAACTGTATGAATGACAGATATGACCAAAACAAAATCAAAACACAAATATGGGTCATATTCCTTTGAACTTGTTCATATTGAAAGGCTTTAGAGGTTTTTATTAATTTCAGTTACAAACATTGTAAATTCTAAACAGAGAAAGTGAAGGAAAATTCAAGTTTTGCTGAATCTCAAAGAAGTTCCTTGAATACTTCTTACAGACAGATTGATACCTGACATTTTCAATGAAGACCTGATCCAATAGGCATGTGCAAGACCGTAGACAGAGGGGCGAGACAAAATCTAGTCCATGTAGCAGAGACATTTCCAGCTGATTTCCAGGCTTGTTACTTATAGCAGAGACATCATTGTAGAGGGCAAAAAATAACACAATGGGGCAGGAAAAGGAAGTGTCTTTGGATTTAGTTCTTGGTTCTACCACACACTTTGGGTGTGGCTTTGGACCAGAGAAGTTCTCTGTCTCTCCTTTAGCTTCCCATCTGTACAACACAGCCATAAAGGAAGAAAATGAACAATTAATCCACTTTCATGGACTACAGAGTTTGGAAAGTCCCTTGTATCCTTTATATCCTGAATTAGTGTATCCTATCATGACTCCCTTTATTATTATGCTAAGATACTCTGTTAAAACATGCAAAGAAAACATGTAATAAAGAAAAAACATAAAAAGCTTCTCCTTCAGATATCTAGGTAATGTTTTAAAATGCTACCATTTTGGGGTAGTTTGAAAATGTTCATGTTTAGTAGGACTCAAAGCAGCTGAGCCTGTTTCTATGCATAGACATAATTTATGCAAGAGACTGAATAGCAGAGTGTTGAAAAATAGGCAAGGGCTGTTTAGAAAGCTGTATGTGGGTCGTATCAATTACAAGCTGGATATATGTGCATAGCACTATCCATTTTAAACACAGAGATATACCATTAACTAGTTATTGATTGTGACCCATAATTCCATGCCTAAATTCTAATGATATATTAAAAATAAATAAATTGGAATTGGGTAAGATGAAGTATTCTCCATTTTGTAAATTTTTTTTTAGTTTTTTTTTAATAGAAAAGCAATTTAAGTCTTTTTGAGTATGCAATTAATATTTCCACTACTCCATCTTGGAAAAAAATTTAATACAATGAAGTAATGTGTTGGGTTTTTTCCTGCAATACAGCAAGATTTAATAAATTGAATGAGCTTATATTTGAGCCCATCTGAGTGTATCTGAGGAAAGTGGATTTTCTTCCTGCCTAGTAAACAGCATGAAAGAAGATTGCACCAATGCATAAGGTAAACAAACTTTATTTTCTGAGGCCAACATCCACCTTCCATGTCTTCTGTCTCTGACCCTATTGCATTCATTATTTTCTTCTTTGTAAAAGGGAACCCTTACAATTGAACAAGAGAGTGTTCTGAGTGTTTAACTGTATCTTCACAGTTGAGATGATAGCACTTGTGTATTATAGGAAAAATAGACTTCTGCAATTTTCTGCCTCTGAAGTGTAAGGACTCCAAATAATGCTCACTTTCTTTCTCTTGCCATGAAAATATAATGTCTTTAGTCAGTTATCTATCACTTACCCCATCCATCTCCACAACTGCAGAATAGTTTTGACTTTGAATGCAGTGATATCCAATAATTCAAAATCAGGAAACTAGTATCTTTAAATTATTTTTAGAATCTTTACAAGAAAAACCTCCCCCTCCTCCCATGCACAACAACTTGATTCCACATATATTTTGGTTTTTGATTTATTTTGTTGTAGAAGTTCTCAGGTTCTCAGTGTAGGTACAGATGTTACATAGAGAGGATTAGGTTCACCAGGAAAAATTTTATATTTTGTGACATATGAGTGCTAAGCTTGGTGTGAAATCTTTCTTATTCATTGCGGATGGCTGACATTACATTACCCTGGTCAGTCAAAGTTGTTCCACGTTAGCAGGAAAAACAGACCTCACCTCCTATTTACTGGAGTCACAGAATCCACTTTATCTAATCCGCTTGTTACTTTGAAGCCTTGGAAAAAGATTTCCTTTGTGTTAGCCCTGAATAATTGTCACATTATTCAGGTTTTAGAGAACAAACTGTGGAGAAAACAGCCCATGATTCATTCTTCTTCCACAGCAACTTTAGATTTGTAGCAAATGAGCAATTAATGATACCATTTTGTACTTAATTTTTCCCCTCATGATATTATCCCATGTTATGTACAAAAGCTTGTACAAATAATTCCTTTCATGTTGAAAAACCATGTAATTTCCTTCAGATTGCTTTTCCATCTCTGTGTCTTTTAATGTCAATGTTCTCCTAGGTGAAACGAAATGACTGTCATTTGACATTGTTTTCCTGGGATTGGGAAGAATCCTAAATGATCTATGCCTGTGTCATAAAAAAACTAGTAGGACTTACCATCTTAGCATTCTTTACATTATAGTTCTTCCTCTTATTTTCTCCTCCTCCATGTACATTATTATAACTCTTCCTCTTGAGCTTATCAGTATTTTTTCAGATCCTTTTTGTCCCTCTTTTTTGCTTCAAGCATTAATTTTCATGGTTGTGCCATGCTAAATTTTCTGCTTCTTTTATTTATTTACCTCCACTCCTTCTTTGTCTCTTCAGCAGAAAGACATGGCCACTTTTCCTCTACTCTGAAATTCGCTTTCCTCATTGACAGACTTGTCTCTGGTTAAATATGAACATGTATTTTCTTTTTGTTGAACACTTTCATGGTGTCTTTTTACCTCACATATGTGTATGGGCTGTAATACCAAATGTGATATTTTAATTTAGGCCACATACTGGATTTCAGTTCTGCAGTACAAGTGGCAACATTTCTTCTCAAGTATTTCTGTCCTCCCTCCACTTCAGTTTGGATTTTACCAGCTTTGTTTCATCTTGTCAACATGTGGGTATGGGAACTCGGAACTTATTGGGCCAATGCTTGTTTAACAAATGTGCTGATTTTGGCTGGGGTAGAGTTAATTTTCTGGCTGGCATGGGGCTGAGTTTTGGATTTGTGCTGAACACAGGGTTGGTAATACAGAGATGTTTTTGTTATTGCAGAGCAGAGCTTGCACAGAGCCAAGACCTTTTCTACTTTTGGTACTGCCAAACTGGTGAGGGGACTGGGGGTGCCTGGGAGGTTGGGAGGAGACAGAGCCAGGACAGGTGACCCAAACTGACCAAAGGGATAATCCAGACCATACAGCATCATGTCAGTATATAAAACTGATGGAAGAAAGAGGAAGGGTGATAGGTTTGGACTGATGGCATTTGTCTTCCCAAGTCATCATTATGCGCGATAAGGCCCTCTGGTACTTGAGATGGGAGAACGCCTCCCTGCCCATGGGAGGCAATGAATGAATTCCTTGTTTTACTTTGCTTGTGTGGCTTTTACTTTCCCTATTAAACTGTCTTTACTCAGCTCACAGATTTTTGCTTTTACTTCTCCAGTTCTCTCCCTTTTCTCACTGTTGGGGGGTGTGAACAAGTGGCTGAATGTGGCATGGCAGCTGAATAGAGTAATTGGCCAGGTCTTAATCTGAATTTCAGGAGCAGTGCTAAGGTTAAATTAGTGGAGCTGGAATTAACTTGAAAATATAGTCCTATGTATTTGCCTCAACAAATAAGATTTGTACTCTGAGTGCCTGGAAAACTGCAAAGGTTTCAAAAGAAACATAAGGAAATCTTTGATTTCTTCTTTGCATTGAGTATTTCTCCTTGTTTATTTTGAGGACCCGCATTTTCATTGTGCTCATAGATAAAGAGGTCAGAAGGGCACTGATCAACTGCATTGATAGTTTCCACTGGGATAGGCCTATATATGGTTGTAGGACCAGATACTTCTGGAAGAAAGGTGTGATTCTAGGGTCCTTTCTGCCTGAGATGCTCAAAACTGGAAAATTACGCCAGGGTTCTGAAAGGCTGAAATTGGTTCACTTATTGCCAAAGCACTTTGGAGGCTGATTTGGGAATCTATAATTTTTCTTTTAGCCAGCACTGAACTCAAAGCCTTGGCACAGCTTGTGGAATGGAGGAGTATTCTACTGTGTCACACTGGCCCACAAAACTCATTCTTTCCTACTATAAATCATTAAAGATCCCTTGAAGTATTCAATGTAGGGATGGCAAAGTCACCTTCTTGGACACATGGCAATTTGAATTACTCTGTTAACGCTGGTTGCCAGTTATCGCTTTAATTTTATATAAATATGGGATTACTGTGTGCTGTTAAACACTTGTCAAGATCTAGCCAATACCTGACAGCAAAGCAACAATTTAAAGCTGATTAATTGTCAAATATCTAGGTTTTCAGAGTAAATGTCCAGTTGTGGATTTTGAATATTTCAGTAAAGATAAGATTTTCCAAGCAATGTTGTTTTTTGTTAGTAGTTAACATAGCAGATGAGGTCTGTAAAAGAAGCTGTTCTAAACAAACAGACAAGAGATGGTGCCAGTGCCAAGGCCTATGCAATTTCAGGAGTTCTTAGGGCTTTCTGAAACACTGGCCATTTGACAGGATTACTCACAGAATAGTACTAGATTTCATGAAAAATAGAAGTCATGATGGTATTAAAGCAGATTCTTGGTAGGTCTGTCTTACACTTTACAAAGCATGTGTGGTTCAGACTGCAGCAGTGTATAGAAAACTGCTTGTGTGGGAGGGTGCAGGCATTTTAAGATTTCTTGCATTAGTTGCACCTCCGACACCTCTGATGAAGAAGTTGTATAATCATATTGGAGAAGTTACTTGTGTGGCAGCTAACGCAACCTGCTCAGGCCCAATTACAGTAGAAAGTTAATGCAGAGATACATCTTGTGAACTCAGCCTGCCTTGAACTTGATCAGCCCAGAGAGGGCAGGCAGAGAGTCGCTGTGGTTTCCTGGTGTATACTGTGACTGTATAGACAGTGGCATCAAAGTAGTCAGTGACATCCAAGGCAGTGGGTGTCAGAATCTGTCTCAGAGCCTTACGTACCTGTTTGTCTTATGCTTAGTACTCAGGAAGGCAATTTGTTTGACTAATCAGAAATACACAAAATTGTTTTTTTAATACATTAACATACATTTAAATTTGAAGACATTTATGTGCAAATTACCAAAAATTCTCTTTGGTTGGGATGATTTTCATGTTAGGTCATTTAATGTCAATACCAGACACTTAAGGCATACTTCTGTAGCATAAAAGATCTAACAAAAGCACTTTCTGTTATGTCATGACATTTAATTGTTTCATACGACATTTTATATTATTTGTGCCATTACATGTGCTAGTTGCCATATTGAACTCTAGGGACTTGATCTAAACTTAATGCATAGAATTTAATGATAAACACTTTGAAAATATGTCTCTCTCTATAGTTACCAATCTGAAAACATACAAAATACCCCTCTTAAACTCATCCAAAACATTTTAAAGATACCTATTTTTTTGGGCTGTACATTCCCAAGATAAGCAACAAGACACAGCAACTACTAAACACATAAATTCATAAATGGAAAAGACTTCTATAGTTTGTTTAATTCTCTGTCCCAACACACAGAAATTATGTTCAAGAAAAAGTCAGTTTAGGAATGTAATGCAATTGTTTATGATCCCATCTGCTGTGGTCAGTCAGAAAATATGATCCATTCTTTCAGAGAGCTGTTAGTGAGTGACATCTGAAGTACCTGAGCCTTCTCCTCTTCCCCTGTGTGACCTGTTTCTTCTTGCAGCAGGAGTCTGGACTAGAGGATATCTAGCCCAAAGCTATAAGTTCTACATATATTTTTTAAAAAGATAAACCAATTATTTACAGTTCTAGTCTTGAGTACCTTTGTCACACCATTATATGCTGGAATTTTCTCTATGGATGACTTACATAAGTGCTTAAGTGAGAAGATACTGCAGTGCATTTAGTCCTTGTCATGAGTAAACAAGCAACTGAAAAGAATATTATTTTTAAAAACAGTGTAAATCTGGTTTAGATGTGCTTTCTATATGTCAACACAATTTCAAGATAGAATTCTTGCCATTAATAAGAGCAATTTATAATGATATACTGTAATAACATAAACAATAGGACATGAGGTTCAGAGTTATCATTTTGGACTAAATATTGCTGCAGACACAAGCATGCACAAGTAATAATGCTGGTGTTTTAGAGAGGATGTCATTCAGTCTAAAAGGCTATAGGGGATTACCAGACAGGAGGTATTGATGGAAGACTTAACAGGAAAATGTGGAAGAAAACTGCTTCAGCAAAAGGGCATTAGTTGTTGGGAGAGGAGCAGGAAAGCTTCCTAAGCAGCTTTTACAGGACATGTCTGTAGAGGGATTGTCTACTCACACTGAATCATTACAAAGAAATATTTGCTTAAAGATTTTTATCTTTAGAGTTTCCAAACACTATTTTATTCTCTCTGAGTCTTTACAACAGATGTTGAAGCTACTATGAGTAACTGTGACCTATCACAGATCATGGTTGGATACTGAATCAGATCATGATTGTTGACTGAAACATGTCCACAAACCTGGAAAAGTGAAGACGCCTTGTCAAAGCATCTGCTTGAGTCTTTTCTGTTTGAAGAAGCCACATATTTTAGTACTTCAAAGACATGTTTCAGACACTGTGATAAGGTCTTCCAAAACTGTCCAGTGCCCTTCATGCATATGTGTTTTCCTAGGACAAAATCTTCAGAGCAGATCCATAAAAAAAGAGTTCAGAGTAACAGCCTGACTATCAGGAATGCTGTTGGGTACAAGTGTGTACATCATCAGCTGAGCTGAAAATGCCAACAGCTTTCATGGCAGAAAAGGGGACCAATGGGGAAAACAGTATGGGCTTAAGAATGACTAATTTGTTTTCCAGGTCCTCGAGTTCATTTTAGCTTATGCACCACAGATAAACCAAATTTTTATTTTCCATTATATAGAGCTGAAGAATTTGTCTTTTGATTTCAAATCTTCTGAGCATTTGTTGGTCTCTTACTCTTTCTTTATCTGAAAATGGCTACACTGAAATCAATTTACCTTGTAAAATGTTCCAACTTCCATGAAACACTTATTTAATGAAAATATATTTACCTGTAAATCTTCCAATGAGCTCTAATGAGAACCACATAAAACATTTCTGCACCACTAATACCACTAAGTTCTCTGAGATAAATGACCTTCCCCCTGGATTTTTACATTCATGTTTATAAGATTTGACATTAACTGTTTTCTCTCACAGTGAGATTTTAAATGACACATTTTAGCCCAGCTTTTTCTCCGTAAATTCAGGCTTCATATTTTCCCTATATTGGTCTGTAGAAGCTCTGTGTGCCTGGAACTTTTCTTTTCAGTCTTGTGTCCTGATTTTTCTTTCTTTTTTCCTTCATAGCTTTGACATCTTGGCTGTTAAATTTGTCTTGCTTCTTGTAGCAAGACAGAAATTAATTAGTCTACTTTCCTAATTGCACAATCAAAATAAATGATGTCAAAAAATTAGAAGACACAGAAATGACATGTACATTTTAGATGCCTAGACAGTGTCCACCAATAATTTTTTTTCATATAAATTGCATGCTTAATTAATGGCTTTAAAATGTCCACATATTTTTGTGCAAATACGTCTTTTCTTGCAAGTCCTGAAGAGGAAAAATAAATTAAATTGCCCTCCCACATATGAAAATGTTGCCCTTAGTGTAGCCTAACTGTGCTTGGTCATCTGATTTTTTCCCAGTCATGGTCACAAATTTGGATAGGATCCTTACAGTCTGAATTGCCACTGGGAATCCAACAGATTTAATTTTCTCCTGAGTTACTGACAAGTGAGGTTTTGTTGTTCAATTAGAAACAAAATTGTAATATTACTGATAAATAAATATCTTTTTTGCTTTGAAGAAAAATTGTCTCAACAAGAAGGAAAGAATAAAATAAACTGGCTAGACTAAGGAAATGAGGAATATTTTTTGCACTTTTATTTGACTGCTTCTTTGAATAACACAATGTCTTGAATTATTAATTTCTATTTAAATGTATGACGGTATATCTACAAATATCCCTAAACCAAGATTAAACATCAGTCTATTTCAATGAACAAAAGTTAATTTAAAAAAATGGCCATGAACATAATGCTCTACCTTTTTAGTTAAATAAACAAAAAAAATCTGCAAGTCAACCAGTCATGGCTCTTTGCTTTTATTTCCTAATAGGAGTGGCCTGAAGCTGGAAACAAAGCTACAGTATATTTTGGAATGATGAATTTTCTTTTAACACAAACCTGTCTTTTTTCCCTGCTGGTTGTGCGTGGAGGTTTCATGTGTTGTGTTTTTCCTTTGGTTAGATTTTTCTGGTAAATTTTTATAATCTTAAGGAACGGAATGTTAACAGTGCTCCAGTTGTTGCACAAAGATTATCCATAAACCTTCCATTCCTGTTTTTACTGTGAGGTGTGGGTGTGAAAGCTCTATGTCTTGGGTTTGGGAAGAAGAAGAATATATCTGAAGATGCCATGCTTAGAATTGCCTTGTCTGTCTCAATCATGTGTGGAACTCCCACTGTAGAGCATTGTGTTTACTCAGCTCAGAACAGGAAACACAGACTGTACTCTTCATTTAGGAGTAAGTTTTAAAAGATCATGTTTTTTTTAGATTAAATTGACATAGAGGAAATGGAATACATCATGAGATTTTAAAGTGATTTCTTTCCTGTGCCCTTGATATTCTTTTTCCATACCACTACTCATGTATCACTAAACAGGAAAAGATCAGCTTGCAGATTTCTGCTAAAGCAACAGAAGCTTCTTTTGCAGCTTGAGTGGCTTCTTCCGTATCTATTGCTTCTGCAGCTGCTGCTGAAAAAGCAGCTGCTCCCTTTACATGCTCTGATGCTGAAGCTGCACCTTGAGCCTTGCTGGCGGCTCAGGTGGTCGCACGGCTCCTTGCCACGTCAGAAGCGAGATTATGGCTGTGGCTCCTTCTGAAATGGTTGCACGCAAAGTCGCCAGGGACCTGTGTGAAGCAGGGGCTTCTGAGGACAGTGGACTGGTAGGTTTTGGGCTCAGAAGTGTTTCTACAGCCTGCAGTCCAGCTAGGAAGCTTTGTACTCCAAAAATCAAAGCCCAATTTAACTATTTAAGGAAAAGATGATTTTGGCTCATGTTTGAGCCAATTGGAATCAACCATTCCTTGCAGATGAGTGAATGAAGGGTAGAGGAAGCAAAACTCAGCCCCACAGTAGCAGGCCAAGTGTGGGAGATTCATAGCTTTTACCTATGCTAGAATAAAGTCAGGACATGTGGGTGCCACAAAAAGAGTAACTTGACAGAATTAATGCCCAGGTATCTGTGATCAGACACTAGCAGGAGGGAATGTGGGCACCTTATGAAGTGCTAGTCAGTTTCTATTGATGTGTACTAACCAAACCAGATCTTCAAATACTATAGGAAATTCATATTAGATTTTGAAAACTACAATAAATACATCCATTAGCTTTCCTGCAAAAACTGATACTGACCTGGCCTGAGTATAAGCAGTGTGAGAGAGCTTCCTGGTGTGTTCAATGAATTTGAGACATATTTTCTATCTCCTCAGGTTTTTTAGGGTTTGAAGGTCTGATATTTGAGGAAAAATCTTCCATATATTTCCTCATACTTCAAATGCTTAATGTATTGATAAAAATATATATATATATTTAAAAGAGAATTTATAAAATGAAAGTATGGATAAAACGGAAATGAGAATAAAGCTTTCTTGATAATAGATCATCAATTTAATTTTAGATGAGACTGGGGAATCCCCTTTTCTGGTTTGGTTTCATCCAGAAAACATCTAGTTCATGTATTTGGACTGAGATATCAAATAAAGTGTTAGTAGGAACAAATAAAATAAGTAGAAACAACTTGAAGTCACTTCCCAAAAACATGCCTGACTTGAACTAAGATGTTAATAGAGAGGCATTATTAGTTGTTCATTATTGCTATCAATGTCTAGTTCATTCATTGCCAGCTAGTACTAGAAACAAGTAATTCCCACACTGCAAGTACTCTTCAGAGACTTGTTAAGGTATCTGCCTAAGCGACTATCTGCTAGGTAATAGTAATTTATACCCACACTCCCCATCCCCATTTCCTTTTAACCCTAACCTTAGATTGAGTTTAAACTTTCCAATGTAATGTAAAAGAAGACTGCTTTTTAACTTTGAGGTTATAATGACAAATGCAAGAGAAGATAACTTCTTTGGCTTAATCATGCATATCCTAACCCATAAAATTAAGTGTATGTGAGCTAATACAAGCAAGGTTATTTAACTTCCATCCTTTTTGGGAACTTAAGGAGCAATTCTCAGAAAATGTCAAGCATTTTCTCTGCTAGCATTTCTTAATATGCCCATAGCTAAGCACTTGCTGGAATTAAAAACAGTTACAAACCTCCTAGATACAAATTATTCTTTATACTATAAAAAGCTGGAAGGAAAAAGACTATTCCTTGAATTTGATGCTTTAGGGCATGATAAATGTGATTTTTAAGGATCCATCCATCTCCAAAAAGCCAGTACTAGGTTTGAAATATCGAATAAAGGCTTTTCATTTAAGGTATTACACAATATCACCAGTATTTTTGGCCAAGAGCTGTTTACTTCTAATGACAAAGTTAAGATGCTGCATTTTGCTGGATACTTTGGGCTAGCCCTAAAAATGGGAGCAGGAGATATGCAGATCTGCTTGTCAGGCAGGGTGATATTTGGCTTGGAGCTGGCATCCCTGCAGCATTAAGCAGAAAGGCATCAGTAAAGGCTGCTACTTTTCTGCCTCTAGTTTTCAGGACAATATCTTAGTTATTACCACTCCTCAAAGCTTGCCAGCCTTAGAAAAAAAAATATACTGAGCAATTTAATGTGTTTGTCTTATAAAACACCATTTCAACAGGTGGGTTCTGCAGCATCCGTGTTGGTCCATACTGCTACAACAATACAGTTTACAATGAATTTTCCCACTGCTATCAGAGCTCGGCCGTAGTGCAGGCTCAGCACTGTTGAAACAACTCTTTACCTGAGGAAATTAAAGATTATTTGGCAGCTTTATGTGCTGATTAATGAGAATGTTTATTTTTTATTTAGGGATTTCACCACATGTAATTCCATATATACAGCAAGGAGCCGCAATATAGATTGTGTTGTTAAATGGCTGTGTTTTTACTTTGCCAAAGGTGCGAAATTAAAAAAAAAAAATCCCTGTTTTGATTACCCAGTTAATAAGATTATATAGTCTCTGCTTGCAAACAAACTTCAATGAGTGAATTCTCTCTTTCAGATTTGCTTTTCCCATGTCCTAGCAGTGCTGTCAAATTAATCCACTTTCTGGCTATAATAGCCCAAATCTTTGTATCTCTGCTTCTAAAGTAATCTACCCTAATTTTAAAAGTAGGATTCTGTTATGGTGAGCATTTATAGAAGGAGTTTTTCTTAGCCATAGGAATTGACAAGACCAGTTCTCTCACTCCGCTTGGTTGCAATCTGTTGCAAGTCAGAGGTTTAATGTCAGAACACTGTAGGAGTATTGACTTTCAGACTACACTGTTAGTCTGCTTTTGCTAGTGCAATTACTTAGATAGTAATTTAAGACTCACATCACAGGTAGAATGAAAAATTTGCATAACTGCATATGGGGGAAAAAAATCACAATAGCCTTAATCCTGAAAATATGCATAGCTGCCTAAGTTCATATTATTTTGTCTTCAGTGGAAGTTAACATTTGCTCAACACTGAATGTGTTGTGTAAACGTTGCCAAATAAAGATGTCTGCCTTATTTTCTAGTGGAGCAGAAGGGTCCTCAACAAAACCTAACAAAAATTTTCTCCTCAAAATGAAGAGAAGAGGATAGGGAAATGAGCTAGTTTGATTTTGTCATATTTTGTTTCAATGTATTTTTTTCAGAGTAAATATTTGTCAGCAGTCCTAACTTTCCTTTTTGAAAGTCTTTTTGCATATTTAGGTCCAGCCTTCTAGCACTCTAAGCAAAATTTTGATATAATCTTTTTTGATAAATGGTAAACAACTGTATAAAATTAGAAAAATAACCTCTTCCCTCCCTTTCTGCAGAGTTGTTTCATTGGCTATCCTTTTAAAAAAAATCTAAATATTCTACCTCAATGATGTCATACTAACAGGTCTGCTGGTGGCTGAATTATCATTCCATTCTAAATTCTGCTGATTTCCTCCCCCCCCCCCCAATCTCCTTTACTTTGTAATAAGTGGAAGAAGCTGGAAAGGTTTAATAGAGGTTTCAAATAATATTGTTCTGTCCTGATACAACAGTCACTCATGTATGTCAAAATCTTTAATGGCTACAGCAGAAAGACTAACTTTTGCCTCTTCAGGGATCTTGGAAGAATCTCATGGGAACAGGCCCTGCAGGGAAGAGAGATCCAAGAGCGTTGATTGATATTCAAGCACCACTTCCAAGCTTAGGAATGATGCATCCTAATGGACAAGCCATTAGATAAAGACTGAAAGAGACCTGTGTGATGAATGGATAAAGACAAATAAAGAGCTCCTGTCAGTTGCTCTGTCAGTAAGCAGAAAATATCCAGGAGATGGAGGTAGGCTCAGACCACTTGGAAGAAAGTTGGCAGGGTAAGTAGAAATGCGACAGGAAAGGCTAAGGTCCACCTGGAATTAAATTTGAACAAGGATGTAAAGCCAAGGAGGTCAAGCACAAGAGGGGCTTCTTTAAATACTTCAGTTACAAAAGAAACACACTACATGAAAATGTAGATCTGTTACTAAATGGAAGTGGGACCCTATTAGCAGAGGACACAGAGGAGGCAGAGTTAGTGGATGCTGCCTTTGCATCACCCATCACTGACAAGACCAGCCCTCAGGAACCTCTGACCCAGGAGACTAGGTAGAAGGAAGGGTTGAAGGAAGACTTTCCCTTGCTTAAGGAGGACTGAGCTGGAGTGAGGCAAACCTGGTATCCACAAGTCCATCAGCCCTGATGGGATGCACCTCCCAGTGCTGAGAGAGCTGATAGCAACCAAGACTGGCAATTTACAACCATATTTGAAATGCTGTGGTGATCAGAAGTGCCTGAGGACTGGAAGGCGTTATGGGCATACACTAGGCATAAAAAGGGAAAGAAGGATCCAGGAAACTACCAGACAGTCAGCTTCAGCTCAGTCCTTGGAAAGGTGATGGAGTGCCTAATTTTGGAGACCATTTCTGTCCACATGGACGACAAGAAGATAATCAGGAGTAGTCAGTATGGATTTATTGGAGGTAAGGCATGTTTGAACAACCTGTTTGCCATCTGTGATGAAAAAGTACCTGAAAGGATGAAGTGAGGGAGGGTACTGGTGGTCCAGAAGAAGGTGACAAAGAAGAGTGAAAGGCTGAAACATCTCTCCTGTGAGCAAAAGCTGTGGGAGCTGGTTCTGTTCTACCTTGGGAAAAGACAACTGAAAGGGGACCTTGTCAATATCTGTAAGTATCTGAGGTGTGGGTGTCAAGAGGATGGAGCTAGGCCCTGCTCTGTGACGCCAAGCTTTTTACTGTGTCCAGTGGGACTAAAAGCAGTGGGCAGAAATTGGTGCACAGGAAATTCCACCTGAACATGAGGAAGAACTTAATTTCTATGCAGTGACTAAGACCCAAAACAGATTGCCCAGAGAGGCTGTGGAATCTCCCTCACTGGGGATATTCAGGAACTGCCTGGATACATTCCTGGACAATGTGCTCTGGGATGACCCTGGTTGAACAGGGAGGTTAGACCAGATGACCTGCTGTGATCCCTTCCAACCTGACCCATTCTGTGGTTCTGTGAAGTGCTTTGAGACATCTCCTTATTAACTCCCTTTATTCTGATTTGAAACCTCTTTTTCATGAGTGAATTTGATATCCTTCTGAATATGCTGTTAAACTCATCTCTCCCTCCTCTGGCCACAAGTTCTGGAGGTTCATTGTTGTGAAAAGTGCATACTATCATCAGTTCTATTCTGCTATTCTACCAGTTTCATCAATTGCCTCTTGTTTCAGTTAGTTTCTCTTGTTATATCTGAATCAGTACATGAAGGATTTCACAGAATTGAAGGATGTAGTACTGCTATGAAGCAGCTAGAAAATAGAAAGAAAATGTTTGTGAGACATAACTATATGGAAACAAAATTATTCTAAATTTTTACAAATATCTAGGGGACTTGCCTTCTAGTTTTTTCCTGACCCATGCAGGTTCTTCATCTTCTTTCTTCAGTTTAATATACATGCATACACATGAAAACATGTAGTGAGCACCAAGCATATTTGGTTGTGAAATCCTGTCAAGAATTTTGGTTATCATTCTGATGACAATCTGAAAATGTTTTTTAAAAATCACAGAACTGAATTTTTTGGCTTCTTTTTATAATGACATAATATTACAATGGCATGAAAAGTCATTGAGAAGGGAAAGGAGGCCTGTTATGAGAAACCAAATATTCCCTGTTTTCTTCTTACTGCTTTTCTTCAGGCTCGAGATATATCTATTTTGGAGGATGAAACTGTTTCTAGGACTTGGAAGGAGATAAAGAAAAAGATAAAACATGAAAACTGTAAGAGAAAAAGAATATAAAATGTCTTCAGCATAAATATATTTACCTTTCATTGCACTCTTTTCTTAATTTAGTAAGAATCAATTTTGGAGAGAATTTGGAAATAAATGTGTAATGGTGAGCTATAGTGAAATAAAAAATGAGTGAATTTATCTGTAGAGTAATATAAATTTTGTTCATCAGGGTTTTTTTGTTTTGTTACAAAAATATCTCAGTACGGTAAATCATGTAATAAATTGGACATCGTAGGAAATTAGGAAATTAAAAGAAAATTTTTTCTTCCTTTTATTTTAGCAGGGCAAAATTAGGAATACTAACTGAAGCTCCGGGTAGTTTCCCTCCTATGTCTACGCAGCCACAGCCAGGTATTTCTAGAACTCAGAGAATGCAAGATTAAAAGGAAATGACATCATATCAGTTCAAGACATTCTATGAAGAAAATCTCTTCACTGTGAGCTCTAGACAGGAGAGAGCAGGTAGAGGTCACTAAGCCCGTGTCTTGGCAAGTCAACATAGTTATAGAGCTGTCTTTGCTGATTGGAAATCTGATCTGCTTAACAATGAAAAACAGCTTTGGGGAAAAATAGTCTCATGAATGCTTATTTTTATAAAATGTCTGGAAGAAAATCACCAGAGCTGTAGGAAAGAGCTCTACATTTAGGAATGTTGGTGAATGGGGACATCTCAAAGATGGGTTTAGACATAGTTGCCATTACAAAGTTCACAGGCCCTCTCCTCCCCTATACTTTACTTTTCAGACCTTCCTCAGTGGACCTTGCACCTACTAGTGATATAATTGTACCTTCACAGAAGACAATGTATTGAATAACTTTTTTTTAAACTTTCTATTTAGATTTCAAGGTAAAACTTCAATCTTCTGGGAGCTTCTCACAGGTTTGTTTAATACACCTGTCAATCTCACAGTCCCTTCTCTGTCAGCTAGCTAACTGTTTTCTTTTTAAAAGGACTGGTTGTGTTTATATGCCAGTGAATTTGAAAAGAACAAACTGAGGATGACTGCAGTACACCAAAAATTATGAATTTTGTTGGAGCATGTGTGGAAAAGAAAGTGAGGGAAACATGTATGTCATTTAACTGATATGAAAATACATCATTCTGGATAAAGAAGAGTATTAGTAACTCACATTAGGATACTTTTTTTTTTTACAGCGTGTGTGTGTGTGTGTGTGTGTGTGTGTGTGTATTTTGTTTAGTTAATTCCTTCCTTCAAGACAAATACCAAAAATATCTCTCCCATATTTCCATTATTTCTTTCTCACAAAATTATTTTGGTTAAATTCTGAACTGTTAAGTTACTGCTCACAGCAACAAAAATCCTTACAAATCTTGTTCTCAATGAGACAAGATGTGTTCCTTCCTTAGATCTCTCAGCTGCAGGAAAATGTGCTCCTTTTTGGTCTAAGCTCCATTGAAATACTTTTTTCCTCTTCTGAATATAAAAAAAAGTGAAACCTACTATATTAAAAGTGAACCTACTTGTTTTTGTGGCATTTGATATTTGCATTTGCACTGTGACTACTCTCTAGACCTCACAAATTAGTTTTGTGGCTTTCTTTCCCTTCAGTGTATTTCTCAAACATGAATTTTATTTATTTCTATATAAGAAGTTGCAGTTGATTGATTAATCATCTAAGGACTGATGATAGTTTAAAATTGAGATGCAAACTGCTTTCCTTGGTTTGGAAGAGGATATGAGAAAAGGAAGAAATTTTTAGAAAGATCATCCGTTAATTATTTTGATATCCAATATTGTCAGCTGGGGTGTTTAAACTGTGGTGTCCACAGCCTGAATATTTCCAGGTTTTTCACTGGGTCTGGTCATGGAGACTGTTTCCATAAGCATTAAAAATACACTATTAGAAAAGCCATGTATAAAGGATCATTTATGAAGATCTCATCTAGAAAAAAAATAAAGAATATACTTAAAGCTATGTTGACATGAGTAAGTTGTATACCAGCAGTAGTCGCAGTTGTTATGTATATATTAATTTTTTAGTGGGAGACATGAAAATACCTGATAACTTTCATTGATTAAGACATAAGCTACAATATAATTTTATTTCTACTTCTTTAAAGAGAAACTATTTATATTGCTCCAGAAAATGTGCTTGGATGGCTGAAGCTTGCCTTTTGATTTACAGTCCCTAGTGAAAGACATGGTACTTGATAGACCATATTGATTCTGGGGAAACCCTGCAGTATATTAAGAAAATAGTGTAGGCTTTAATGAGCTAATGTGCTCTCTGAACTAAAAAATTGAAAGAGAATTAAGAGATGGCAATCATGGACACTGAAAAGGCAGATGTTTGAGAAGATCAGAGTAATAAGCTTATCTCAACAATTATTCTCAAAATAATCAAAGCGGAGATAGTTCCTTGTTCTATAACATGCTGACCCAGATCTTCAACTGCCATCAATTGTTTTAGTTTGGATAGTTTCAAGGAGCTGTCCTCTCAGCTTAGCTGAGATTTACAGCAGCTGGCTGGGCTCCAAGCACTTATTTGCATCCCATTTTATTATAGTGTATTATTATTGGCAATGCAGTCACAATAGCTGACTTTCATGTGCAGAAATCTTATGGTCCAGTAGCATAGAGGACAACTGAAAATGCCCCATGTAGGTCCAATCAAGCAGCAACTTGGAAATGCATAGCTGTTACTTCTGTAATCTCTTAAGGCTGAAATTCCAGGAGCGAAAGAACTGAGGTGCTTCAGAATGGCAGATGCTCTGTGCAGCAGCATTGTGTCATAGACATGCTGTCCTTTTCTGCCAGCCTCTGCATCGAATAACCAAACTAATGTAAAGACATATCTGTCTTACCCAGGTTACAAAACAGCCTTTATAATTACTGTAAGCTTTTTACACTCAAAATTCTTTTGCAGCAGAAATCCACCTACCTTATATGTGAAGCCAGTAATCCATTTTTAGTCTAATGAAAATCTTAATGGTTTAATTGAAGAATGTTAGTAGCCCAGTTGCAATGATACTGTCATGTAACCAGTGCTTACAGATCAAAACACATGTAGTTAAAATGGCACAAAGACAAACCTCCTGAAGTCTTCAGTTCAGGTGGTGATATGCTCAGCCTTTCACTAACCTTCTGGGCCCTAGATTAATTGTAGCTTCAGTCTCAGGACTTTGAGGTATGGTCCATCACCAGTATTGTAAGCTGTTTGCAGGGGTAAAGGTGGAGTTGATCTTAGCAATTTTTATTTTTCACCTGGGATTTACTAGCGGCCAATTTTGTGCTTACCACTCCACTCTGCAACTTGCTTTTCCTTCACTGATCTGCAAGTCAATGTTATGCCATACAGGGTATGTTCCACTCTTGTTTGGTTATTTATAATTTTTTCTCTTTATTACCATGAGAAATGGTTTTGCCCTGCTCCCAAGGTGACCAGGAATGACTGGTCAGCTGCATGTAGTCCAGGGCATCTGGTACTGCTCTATGCTTGGGCTTTGAAGGCTCCTGTTGCCATCTGACTCCAATGCTTATCTGCCCTTAATTTCTTTCTAAGTCACAGTTATCTCTCTCCATAAAGGGTAACAACATTATTACTGCTTTTATCTACTAAACACATATCTCTGCATAGTTAGTGATAGGTATTTTAGCACAGTTTACTTTCAAAGCTGAACAAAACATACAACAATAGTTACCTGGTCATTAGGTGATTGCTCTTTCTGCTGAAATAAAATAAATCTCCGGGGAGGCCAAATGAAATTTAGACAAAGCTTTTGGGGAACTAAGCCCAGAACTATAAGCTTAAGGTAAAGCTTGTGGCCTGTTACAGGTGCTGCCAGCACCATCATTATGGTGGTGCACAGCTACAAATATTTGTATGTATGTATATATATATGTATACATATAAAGGTGAATGACGTATAATCAGCAGAGGGACCAATTTCATTCAGTGGCTATACACACATTGCTGAAAACTTTTCCTGAGTATCTATGTAATGTCCTATGCTGTTATCAATGTTTGCTGCAAGTGTGAAGCCTTTTGCATTAATTGAATTCAGCTCTGGAACTATTTAGCTTAGAATGTCTAGTTATCATTTCACCAAGAAAAGGCTTTAACGCATACCTTTGCACTGAGGTTAAGGTTATACTTCTGTATGTAGAGACCATAGATCGTGACTCAAACATCTTTGTTGGATAGTTTAGTATGGTAGAAGGGCATTTCTTTTCTGAAAAGGTTTTTAATCTGTATCCCATGATTTGAGAGTCACTGAAATTTTCTCTGCTTTTGGCATGGGATAACTATCTAAAGGTATCTCTAAAGCTTCCATTAAGTTCCTAAGGAAAGATTTTGTTCAGTTGGGGTAACTTCAACTTCACACCTTTGTGAATATGTAACTGTGGTTCCATCCTTTCTAGCAGCTGACCCTGCTAATGTGAACATGTTTATATGGTTAAGATTAATGAGTCAATTATTTTTACACAAGCAATCTGTCACTTTTGCTGTTTTCCTTGACTTGATTATTTTAATTAAAAAAAAAAGTGTTCAATTATCTTTTTTATTGATGTTCTCGTGTTAATCAGGAACAATTATTAGTGAGACTTTTGTGGATGGTTGCTTCCAAGTTCCTTAACTGAAAATACAATACCTAAAATAGAACAGAGTTTTAGAAAAGCCAATTAATTTTTTTTTAATTGAAGACTTCTCAGCCAATACTGGTTGTTTCTGTTGTGGAAAAGATGGATTGTCATTTAAAGCATGGGCATGTCTGAATCAATGCTAAATGAATTACTCTATTTACTCTGGAGCAAATATGAGCAGTTACACTTCACAATTGCATCTGAAATATAAACTAGTTCCATCAAGTAAAAATCTTGTTGACTCACGTAGATGAAAAAATTTTAACGTACTAAATATGCTTGGGCCACACTGAGTTACTGAGTATTACATGTATTTCCAGCTTTCAGAAAGAGCTTGTGTCCTGAAATTTGTCAGATTTGAAATACAGCTTTGAACCATAGCACCTTGGCAATAGATTGCTAATTGTTTGGACTTATGTCATTCTATTCAGGGATGCAGGGACTCATTAATATATAGTTAATCAAGTTAATAGGCTTATTTAATTGTGTTTGACATAATTCAGTCACCAGGTGGCACTATTACATATAATGTTTATCTTCAAAGTAACCGCTAAATTTTGTGAAAATATTTGTTAACTGTCTTATGCTGCTTTCTAAATTCTGAACAAATCATTAATAAGGCTTTTCTCAAATCTCTACTCTGTTGCCTTAATCTCTTTAACTAGAAATTCTGTTGAATGCTTCTTCTGCTTAAAGGTTGCAAAGAAGATAACAAAAATGTTGCCCAAATTAGCAGAGTAAAAAAATCTTCTGATTTAGACAGTCTTCCTTGCAGCTCCTTTGAAAACTGTATTGACTAAGTAAAGTGAGGACATGCAATTAAAATACTGCACTGTGGGCCATGGTAGTCTCTGGGACTGTTCAGATACATCTATGAACATTGTGGCTTTGTATATATGTTGTCAGACCTAACCTGAGGTATGCTTCTAAACTATATGTAACCCAGATCATGAAGTGAAATGGACAGTTTAGATCTGTGCTCCGTAATTCCTCCTCTTGTTGGAATTATGGTCATTTAATAAGACATACTCAGTAGGTATTGTAGGTCTTTCATCTTAAACCTGTAGGACTTTGTTGTTCAAACTTTCAGAGTAAAGAATCCAAACTGTCCTTTTAACTACTATATTACCAATGTAAATAAAATTTTCAGTAGGGGGTAGCATGACTGTTATTAATGGCAATATTCCATCCAGAAAATGAAAGTGAGACAAGTATTCAGTATTCTTCTTTGGTTTTTTAGCATTGTAGAACTCCTAGTAATTTTTCTTTTGATTGTATATTTCACCTAATGATTCATCTTAGGTTACACTTACACAAATAGCTAGCAATTTACACAGCTTCTACCACCTTAAACTATGGTTAAAATGACAACCCCCACTCACATTTATGCTGTTACTGCATTAAGGAAAATGCAGCTCTCAAAATAAATGGTATATTACCATAGAATGGCTTGGGTTGGAAGAGCCCTAAAGATCATCTAGTTATAACCCACCTGCTGCTGCGCAGGGATGTGGTCCACTGGACCAGGTTACTCAGAGCCATTTCCAGCCTTGCCTTCCAGGTTGGGACACTCACACCTCTACTAGGTGATGTGTTCTAGTGCCTGACTACTCTCACAGTAAAGACTATCTTCATAATATCTAATCTAGACCTACTCTCAGTTTCAAACTATTCCCCCTTGTCCTGTTACTACAGGCTCTTGTAAATAGTCCCTTTCCCCCTTTTGTGTAGGCTTCCTTTAGGCAATGGAATGCTGCAGTTAATGAAGTCACTCTAATGCCTTCTCTTTTCCAGGCTGAGCAATTCCAAGTCTCTCAGCCTTCTTTCATAAGACAGGTGGTCTAGCCCTTTGAGCAGCTTTTTGGCCTCCTCTCCTCCACTCCAGCAGGTCCATGTCCTTCCTGTGCTGGGACCCCAGAGCTGGATGCAGCACTGGAGGTGGGGTCTCACCAGAGCAAAGCAGAGGGACAGAATCCCCTCCCTGGCCCTGCTGCCCACACTGCTCTGGATGCAGCCCAGGACACTTTTGGCTTTCTGGGCTGGGAGTGCCCACGGCTGGGTCACGTCAAACCTCTCAGCCACCCCAAGGTCTTCCCAGTTGGGCTGTGCTGATCTGTTCTTCTCCAGACTGTGTTGGTACCAGGGACTGGCTGTCCTGGGCCCTGTTTGACCTCATGGGACTCCCGTGGACCCCTTCTCTAGCTTGTCCAGGTCCCTATCCTTCCACATAGCTTCGTGTTATCTGCAAATTTTCTGAGGGTGCACTCAGTCTCTTTGTCTATGTCATTAATGACAGTATAAATAACTCTGGTCTCCTTCTGGACAATAAGGACATCCCTTGTCCCTCTTGTCCATCCTCTTCTCCTCTGAGCCATTGACCACTACCCTATCTAACCACTTTCTTATCCATCTGACAGTCCACACATGAAATCCCTCTCTTTCTGTTTTAACAAAGAAGGATGTTGTGGGGGCCTTTACAAAGGCTTTACAGAAGTCCACATAAATGACATCTGTCACCCTTTCCCTACCCACTGATGGCATCACCCCATCATAGAAAGCCACTGGGTTGATCAGGCAGGACCTGCCCTTGGTGCAGCTGTGCTGGCTCTCCCAAACCACCTTCCTGTCCTACATGTGCCTTAGCACAACCTGTGGGAGGGTCTGTTCTGTCATCTTGCCAGGCACAGAGGTGAGGCTGACAGATTGGTATTTCCCAGGGTCCTCATTTCCATCCTTTTAAAAGGATGTTTCCCCTTTTGCAGCCATCTGGGACTTCACCTGACTTGCAAAGATTTTTCCAAAGTCTTTGAGTGTGGCTTGGCAATTACATTAGCTATTCCCTCAGGACTCTGGGATGCATTTTGTCAAGTATTTAAGTACTTTCTGTTTCCTCGGGTGGTCATGAACAGGATCTTTGCTTACACTGGGATGGACTTTGTTCCCTCAGTCCTCATCCTCCTGTTCATCTACTTAAGAGGTGTGGGAAGAGAGCTTGCTTTGGAGCCTGAGGCAAAAGCACTGTTGAGTACCTCAGCCTTCTCTTCATCCACTGTTACCAGTTTTTCACTTGGTCAAACTTTTTTAAAATTCCTTCCTTCCTTCCTTCCTTCCTTCCTTCCTTCCTTCCTTCCTTCCTTCCTTCCTTCCTTCCTTCCTTCCTTCCTTCCTTCCTTCCTTCCTTCCTTCCTTCCTTCCTTCCTTCCTTCCTTCCTTCCTTCCTTCCTTCCTTCCTTCCTTCCTTCCTCCCTCCCTCCCTCCCTCCCTCCCTTCCTCCCCACCTTCCCTCCCTTCCTCCCCACCTTCCCTCCCTTCCTCCCCACCTTCCCTCCCTTTATTTTATTTGCTGTCTGGATCTGTGTAAATGAATTACAGAATAATATCTTACCTTGTATTTATCAAATGAGGTAAATTAAACAATAGGCATTTAATTGAGTTTCATTACTTTGTTTATAATTATTGTTACATTATTAGGAAGAACTAAAAGGTATGTAAAAAGCTATGTATAAAGCCCAGAAAATTACATAGGCAAACCAACAATTTGCCTAAGTTCTTTCAATTGAGAATGGTTTGATTGGAATCAAATGATACCAGTTTTAGCATAATATTTTGCATTGCCACCTAAAAAAGGCCACATCCAACAAGTGTTTAATCAACACATTCTTAAATTCAATAATTCTGAGTGTAGCCTGTGTAGTCCAGGAAAAAATATCTGGATGGAGACTTGCACCTGGACAAACCTGTGTTGTTGTTATGATAAACCGTTTTTGATATTTTCATGTTTTGTTGGAATCTCTATATAAGTAGAATATATATATTCAGAACCAATAGAATTCAGTTGCTGTCCTTTCAATCTTTGTTTTTTTTTTCATCTTATGAACTTGTAGGCTCTCTCTGGCCCAATATGCCAAAGATAGACTGTTATACAGCAGTTCATCTGTATTGGATTTAGTTGTAAATGCGTTGAAGTTGTAAAAGTAACACTCATATAAATTATTTAGGCAGCCCCTTGATTCAACTTGAGTTTTGCTGGTGGTTGTTATATAGAGCTCAGTTGTCAAGGCAGGCACTTTAAGGCAGTCATTTACTAAGCATCAGGAGTACCACAGAAGCCAAAAGAAGAGCTAACAAGGACAGACAGATATTTAGAGCAATGAATCAGTATGTAGATGTGTCTTTAAATCTGTAATGCAGCAAATATCCCTGACTGCAGTCAAACATGCAGAGCTCTGATCCTCCAGCTCTTTTGCCTTCAGTAAACAAGAGTCTAAAAGTCACAACAGAGAGTCCAAACTAAAATATACTACATTCTTCTGGATAGCTTTTACTGCTATTGTCAGATACTCAATGACAGATTGTAACTGTGTTCCTGAAGGAGGTAGATGCCAAATTACAATTGTGATGGTGGCAGTGGTTATTGAAGGCTGACTATCAATGTAGAAAACCTTTTCGAGTGAGTTACATCAGGAACTTTTTGTGGTTACATGCCTGTTTGTTTCATCAACTATTTGTCCAAAGACCAGATGATGGGCTATTAGTATTCATCTAAAGTGCATGGTTGTATTAAGCTGGGAGAGGTTTCAAGCATGATGAGGTAAAGGTTCAGAATCCATCACAACACTCAGCAGTAGAGGAGTTTCAATAAAGGCGATTGAAGCCATAAATTGTCATGGTCAAATTTTATTTCATGAGGAGTTACAAAGGCAATCAATACAAAATTGCTGACCTATGAACTGTGGTATTCAACTTACTGTTTAAAATGACCCCGAGACCAGAAGAGTCAAATCTAAAAAATTTGAAACTTGTTTTGAGGAAGGGATTCACAACAGATCTGAGTACAAGAGATGAGTGTGTTTGACTTCTGTACTGGACATTCTGGAGGAAGCCGTAATACAGACACAGTAATACATATGCATAAGTATCACATAGCGGGAAACATTCAATGTGGTGCCTGAAGAACTAGGTCATGCCCTGAAAATGTATTAGAATTCCTTACAGATGGAGATTATATGGCTGAACAAGATCCTGTGGTTTTTGTATAAATGTAGCAACAACAATATTACTTATACTACTGCTGCTCCTCCTACTAGCAAAAAAGAGAAGAAATAACTTTCAGGTGTTGAAATATTAAGAGTGGAGTTTAGATATGTGTTCATTCGCATATTCACTAAAATTATTGGAGAAGTGGATATGTATTGAGAGAGAGAGGTAAAAATATTCGCTGGTAGTATAATATTCAGATTGGTTAAATGCAAGCTGATTGTGTGAGTGCTGAAGGACATCACAATACTGAGCAACTCAGTGATAAAGTGAAAGATAAATTCTGTTCCAAGAAAGTAATTCATCTGGGGAAAAGACGACTACCTGTATGTACACAGGGTGTATACATTCCCAGGGATGGACTCTAAATGAACTGCTACTGTTCAGAAGGAAGATGGTGGAGGCATTGTGTTTATTTCTATGAAAAACTCAGCCTAATACTCAGAGACAGTAAAAATGAAAATCAGCTCCTAGGACTTACTATGAAAGAGAGTAAGAGCAAACCAGAAAGCATTATTATGCCCCAAGTCCACAACGTGCTCGTATCACTAATACTATGCAGAGCTCTCCTTATAGCATCTCAACAAGGAGAATAAAACTAGAAAGGGAGAAAGATGACAACTATGTTCCATTCATTTCCACATGAGGTTAGATTAAAAAGACTAGGCTTCCTTAGTTTGGGAGGAAAAATGACTGGGGGTACTAGATAAATCCAAGAATGATGAGAAGGAAGTGAACAGGAACTGATTAGTCACACTTCCCTGCAATAGAATGAAGAGGAGAAAATTACATTATTTGGCAGGATGTTGACAACAAGAGATTTTTTTTCCCCACACACAATACATAATGACACTATAGGATTTATTGTTAGGAGAGATGCATTCAGAAACTGAAAATATTTAGAAAATAGAAGTCCATCAAGCACTCCTTCTTCAAGTATTGAAACTACTTAGCTTCTAGATGCTATAAACTAAGAAACCATAGTAGTGGAAGTGTTTATTCCCCCACACTATTATTTGCTTTAAGCACCACTGGCATCATTTAGAGAGACATTACTATGCTGTATGGGCCTGTACACCATGACCTCCCCAGTGGAATGGTAGGGCTTGGAGGGTCATGGTTAATGGGTTGTGTTCTTCATGGAGATGGGTAACACCTGGCGTCCCACAGGCTCTGGGAGCTGTTCTGCTTTTTCATGTTTAGTTTTGTGCCTTTATCAGTGATCCAGGTTAGGAGATGGAGGATTTGTGCCTCTGATGTTATTTGGGTTTTGCCTTTTTCCTTTTATATGTTCTTTGTATTCTTCACACACGTATTTGTAACTCTGTCACCTGTTGTAAGAGTAGCTAGTTTTCCCAGTAATTTTCCATGGCCTTTCCCTAATTAGAAAGACAAAACTAATTCCAGAGCTCCAATCTCTGGGAGGTATAAGGTTCTGTGCTATCTTGGTTCTTCCTGGGAAGTCACAGAACAACTCTTTGAGATACGCTCTAGATTCTCATGGGCAAAGTACAACTTGTACTGAAGAGGGGCTCCAGAGAAGGGGCTTGACCTGAACAGGAATTGCCTCATCACTTGTCCTCCTAACTGGTGCTTTTTATCAATTATGCTAATTTCATAAAGCCTATAAATGTGTATTCATCCCTGCAGGGGTGGGCTTTTGTGGACATCTTTCCATAACTGCTCCTGAAGGCCTTCATTAATGATCCTCTTTTATACTACCTCCTTACTGAAATTATCTCAAGTTTCATTTCCAGGTTGGAAAAAAGGGTACACATCAAGGCTGAAGATGACAATGAGGGGAACTTCTTGGTTTACTCAAGGGCTGATCTGCCATTCAAAAGTTGTTGGAGCAGGGGGAGAAAGGGGCTGACAGGGATGCTAAAAAATTAATGTGAGTATTGTCCAAGCCCTGTCCTGGGAAGGCAGAGGATGCAGGATCCAGGCTAGGGCAGTGTGGCTGGGCAGAAGCATTGGTGAGGTGGCACTGGGTCCTGGCAGTCAGCAAACTGAACTAGGGTGGGGAGACCTCCTGAAACCTAAGACAGCCTGAATTATCCTAGGAACTTCTGATCATATTCTGTGATTTGATCCTACATGGCTACTTTATGTTCTCTTCTTTCAGTATGTACATGTATACCTAACAAGGTATCCATTACTACAGGGTTAGAGACTTTGTGCAAAAGCCTGTCTATGTGTAGGACTTCCCTTGCTCTTCAATAGCTTAATCAGGAAGCCAAACAAATTCTGATTGTATATCTGATTTTGTGTTTCTGTTACCCAGGTAACAAGACTCCACCTCTATGCAGGAGCTGGAAAGAAGAAAACTAATGACAGCTTTTTTATAACTGAAGAAAATGAGAGTGGGGTTGTGTCTTAAATGACTATAGAAGGAAACGGAAACATGCCCAAAATACGTCCTATCATGGGGCAGTAAAGTTAACGAATGTTGGAAGCCATTTTGTAGGCACTGTCTCAGGAGTGGAACTGTCCTGGAGGACGATTCCTCCTAGTAAGCACAGCACCAAAGCAACTGAAGTGCATCATCGGCTGAAATTTCTGGATTATTCTGCTTGCAATGACTTGTATTTGTGCACAGAAATAAATGGGCTTAAAATCAGCTAGTGGTAGAATCCTCCCAACCTTTCCTTTTGAAGGCTTTGTGACTTTTGATTTCTTAGAGAAATTATTTGTAGCAAAGCAACATATAAGAATGTTGTGACTAGTTTTTGAGGAGTATTTTTTTTATTTTGAAATCCTTCCTTACTTCTCAGGGACCCTGGGCACTGAGAGTGTCATGATTCAAAACCCCATTCTGTATAATTTACACTTCTAGAATATTCTATGTCCCATTTAAAATATTTTTTAAGCTTTTATCAACCTTTCTTTTCCCATCTAAAATTAATTGGCTATGGATTAGGCACCAGAATTGAAATCTGATACAGCAAGGTGAGAAAAGTCTAGGGTCCAGTGTCAATTCATACTAACTCAAGTATTTTTTTTTTTCTGAAAGTGCTTCATGCTTTCAAAGAAGAATGAAAATGAGAATTATGTTCCTGGGCTGCCATGAATTCCAAAATGCAGAAATTTCATCTTGCTTGACCAAGACTGTTTTGAATGCATAAATTTAAGAAACAAATCCTCTCTGTAAACTCCACCTTCATATTATTACAATGGAATTACAGACTAAAAATGTGCTGATGCTTTTCCCAGTCTTATGATGCCTAATGGCTGAATTGTAAGACCAAATTGTAAGACAGAAACAGAAGAGGAAACAAGATTTTAAATATTTCTCTAGTCAGTGTTAAGACTTAGTATTTAAACATGTTGACTCTGTCTGTCATTCTTTATATTTAATAACTGATAATTTAGAATTTTTTTTAAATTAAGCAGGAGTTACCTAACTGCAGAAAGTCAAAAATTTTTCTAAATTGGTTGCAATTTATTTTTGTAGTAATATGAATTCTGTGGTAGTATGAAAGTAGGTTAATTTATTTTTGTTGATATAAGGTATTAGAGACCATAGAAGTAATCTAAAATATACAAAGGGACTACATTGCTGAATTTGTCAAATGACATGGCTAATATTTGTCACGAAACACAGCATTTTCCAAAATATGTGCAATATAAATTAAGAGAGGATTGCTTAATTGTGAAGCTGGCTGTAGTCTGTTTGAATATGTGTTCCAGATTTGTGAACATTTGCTCATTTGTTATTAGATGAGTCTACAGTGGAGCCAGATGCTTAGCTATAGGGGACACTCTGAGCAGCATTTGCAGAGACACATTCACCTTCAGCAAGGGCCAAGAATTGTAAATAGCTATCTTGGGTCAGGGACCAAGTTGCTCTGAAAATCTTGTAAGTCTAAAGAATTTGCCTTTCTCTTTTGATTTGTGCTGTAAATCCCTTAACATACTTTATATTATTTCAGAATCAATCTTAATACATACATAGTGCTCTCTATTTTATCTTGGCATCTCTTCTTAGAATATGGCTCCAGGTGTTTTAGATGTTCTTTGGGAATACAAGATAGTAGTTAGCTTTTGTTTCTCAGTATCACACGCACAAAAATAAAGGTAGTATGAGCATACTGGGTTCAGAGAAAGTTCTAGAGAATGTTAAGGCAGCAGATATGAATGATGGTCTATGTCCATAGACTGAATGAATGAGCTGTGTCCAGGTTTTAAAGAATGCATACATACGTGCATACATACGTACATTCATATATATATATATATATATACATAACTATATATCTATGGAAAAAAGATATGATTTTGAAGAAAAATTGAAAACACTTGAAAACCTGCTCCTTATACTCAAAAATAAACAATCCCAGTGTATCTGTCTGTTTCCCCAGAATGTATTTTCCTGAAAGCATCAATCTGATTGCATATCTGAATTAATCACATGGATGCTCTGGCTACTTCTGCAAATCTCTCATTAAGGTTGTGACTGAAAGCAGTATTGTTCAGAGCCTAAATCTTGTAAATCCTTGGAACTGACAGTGCCTGCAGAGGCACTACTATCATGAAAATCAGATGTAAATTTACTTGGAGAAATGTGCACAGCGGCCTCTGCTAACTTACTTTCTATGTCAGTGTTTGATTTATTTCTGAAATGTGGATTTTAATTACATGTATGCATTTAACCACTTTTGGCTGTGATATTTTCTCTAATTTCTGTGCAGTTTCACTCCCTGGCTTTAGTGCATTAACATATTGCTGCTGTTGCATGCGACTCTAATATTATATTTCTTCCAAGAAATGAGATGACTGTAGTGGTCTTCAATGCTGTAGCTGATCTTTAGTTCCAGAGTGCAAATCAGTATTGCAATTTATATGGTCAATGGATTGCTAATTAGGAGTGATAAAGAGAAATGAATCCTAGGATTCCTATCACAAGGCTGTGGGAGAATGCTCATACTAAATCAGAAACATCCTCTACTTTAATTAAAATACTGCTCTTAACGTTTTTGTCAAAGTTCAGGAAATTGTAACATGGGCCTACGGTTGCAGTGGCTAGTCACCTACATGTGAAGCTAACTCGTTTTTTAAAAGCATTGTACAAGTGGGCATGGATTGCTGAGAGACTGGCCTTTCCAACACTTGTTTTGCTCCCTGACATCGGCTTGAAATAAAATGGTCAGAGCAAAACAAGCTTTCAAAGAATGAAATCCCATAAGGGACAAGGTTTGGTTTTCTGTTCCGATAAGAGTTTCTCATGATTGACTTCCCATCCTTTAGAAGGAAGAGGTTTGTAGCAATTGCTACTCACTACAATAATAAAAACTATTCCTACCTAATTTCCTAAAGCTACTTTAAAGTCTTTTTCCAATTAGGCGGCAACTGTTATAGGGATTTTTAATCTAAATTAAAAAAAAGTAATCAAGGCAGTATGACTCTACTCAGCCCTTAGGGAAGATTATCCATATTCAGCCTCTTCTAATGGCCTATTGCAACCTGATATATTGGCAGTCATCCAGCCTGTGTAGCAGTCCCTAACAGAGGCTCAGGCCTTGAGCCCTCAAAAGACTTTCTTTTAAAATAAAGCAGCCTGTTTTTTTGACATACTTTTTTTTTTTTCCTTGCATTCTTACTTGGAGTGATTTTTTTACCCTGAACCCTTAAAAGACTTTTGTGTTAAATTAAAACAACATGTTTTGACATGTTCCTGCTCTTTTTCTTTCCTTTCTTTTCCCCCATACATTCTTACTTGGTGTGATTTTTACCTTGCTGTGATTGCTGCCAAAACCTGAGCTCAAAATTCAGTCAGGGGAAAGGGATGTATTCTGTAGTATTAGAGGTGATAAATGCTCTGGTGCTACAAATATTTCCTACCGTTCTTCAATCTATCCTCTTAATATCAGTGTCCAGTTTATAAATTACATGACATCCAGGAAGTGGGAATGGTTAGGAATAATTTCTGTTGTGTGGAGAGTTGACAAATACATCTTGTATCCAGAGGAATGCCTCTGATACAGAAGCTAGAAATGTAGAGAAAGGAATGATCTTGCCATCCTGGATGTACTGTGGATTCAAGCCTTTAGACACATCATTCCAGTTGTTAGCACGACTTTAGTAGATGAATGTTCCTCAGAATGATTTCAGCAATTTGGATGAAGTCAGATTTTCTTGCCTCTTCATAAGTGTCTCAGACCTTTCTGAGACATAAATAAGGCGGAAGGAATTAAATTTTATCACTTGTTCATCAATCCAAAGAATGAAATACAGCATGAGAAAGGGCGATGTCCCAGAACTGCTAGACAGTTTGGGGCAGTCCGGCTTCTGAAAAGTAGGGAATAAAGCAAGGATATGAAGGCAAAGTATATTGATTAGGTTTTGAGAGTTTTGAATGCACAGCTCACAGGCCAGATTTGCAAATCTCCTAGAAATGTTGCAGACTAACTTAAGTACCATTAAGAAAAATATATCCCTGGGTTCAGGAGATATATCTATGTATCTGGGCTAACATATACTTTCATATTGAAGAAGGATCCATGCCTCTGTTGTGATATTTCAGATTCTGGAGTTTGTGACAGCTGGTTGTGTTTGCCTGTGTACTCTGGGGTTATCTGATCATCACTGTGGTTGTTTGGAGGCAATAATTACGTGCTTATTCACTCACATCTCTCCATCAGGGCTTCCTCAAGGTATTTCTTCCCCTCCTGATATTGCTTCATTGAAGCAATGCTCACACTGACACCAGAATTATACTACCAGAATTCACCCTCTGTTATTTCTTGCACATCACTGCTCTTACATAGATTGATCCTGAAGAGTGATCAGCATATGATTAATTCAGGGTGACATTTGTAGCTAAATTATAGGATTTTATTTATTCCTCATTCCCAAACTTGTAGGCTCTCTCTCATGTCATCAACAAAAATGGTGTCCACAAACTTTGCTTTGGAGCAAGAGTAAGAGCAACTGCATCATGGCTCAGAAAAGCAAAGCAAAAAAAAATGGGCTGTTTCAGTGAAAGTTAAAATTAAGTACATACTTTGGTGGCAAGTGTTCATGTACTAATGAAATTCTGATAATTTTCATGCCTGATTATTTTTCTGCACATTTCAGGAAATGGTTAGTTTGTCTAGCTAGTGCCCATTAAATGCAGCATATAATATAAGTAAGATTTCTCTTGATTAAACTCAGTATATATACCCAAGTCAACAATAATATAACTCTTCTAAAAATATACATGTTTCTCATATGTCATCATTGCTCTGGATGCCAGGAAAATGCAATTCATATGCAAGTGTAGTAAAGTGGAAAAATCATCAGTGCTCTTGTAAGTTTTTTGGTTTTCCTCACTTTCTAGAGGTTCCAGCAATTTTTAAAAATATGCACTGTCTTTGCAATTTTGCTGCCAAGAAATAAAACTAGTTCATTCTGTAATGTAACCCTGTAATGTGGTTGCCTTATATTCAGCTTTTATATTATTCAATACTGTTTGAAGTGGTTCCAAGGTGACATCTAGCACACCCTGGCTTAGTAAAGTATTTAATTAGCATAATGACTAACCAGTATGATGAGGGGAAAAAATCCTCTCTGGGTTGAGTCAGGAGACAAACTTACCCTGAACTATAACTGAACTGTTTTAAACAAACTGCTCTTTTATTAGAGACACTGTTTTTTTATCATAAGCACTTGACCTTTTCCTGTATATTGATTTCCCCCCTTCCTGATTTTCTAAGGGGGAAAAAAAATATTTGAAGGCGTGTTTGTTATGGGGACTCTGCTTCTTAAATTCTCCAATTTAATTCAAAACACCCCCTCCCTCCAGCCCTTCCCCGCCCCCCCTCCCCCCCACCCCCAAATACATAGCAATCTTTGGTTCAGTTGGGAAGACATTCTTTGTCTTTTTGTCACTTACAGATGAAGCATAAAAAATGGTATCTAAGATTTTGTTTCCTTGGTAGATGATGACAAATATTGCCAGGCACTCAATAGGTGGCACTCTTACCCACAAACTGGACTCATGAAATGTTACAAGGAGAGAGTAGAAGAAAGCCAAAACAAAAAAGAGTTTGGTATTAAAAAGTGAATGGTGCAGAGCAGCGCTAATCTGATCCTGAAATTAGCTGCTGTTTGCTTTTAATTTGTAGCACTCACTTTGCTGTGTGGAAAAGCATTATTTGGTGACCACATTTAGAAGCTAGCAAAAAATTAATACATCTATATGCAACAATATGAACAGTACTCTTCTTTGTATTCAAAGACAATGCTGAAAAAAACATCTCTCATGGCCTGCAGCCTTCCAGATTAAGAACTGCCTACCCACAGCACCTGGGGTAGAGCTGGTCACTCCAGGCACAAGAACATAGATGCTCTAAAGAGCTCTGCTATTTTGTGTTAAACAGTGATTTAAAGAAAATAATTCCAAAACCCTTCAAATAAGACAATTAATAGATTACTTCCTGGCAGTGTAGAAGGAACCTGTTCCATTTTTATAGCACTAGGGATGACTAGGCTCAGGAAAATCTTCAGATTTCAGTGTGTTTATTCTAGTAGAAAAATTCCAGTTCACATTAATACATTTTGAATTGTGCCCTTTCTGATTGCTATATGGTATCGCAGTGACATTTTGCAAAGTCCTGAGGTTAGCAAACTTTGGTTAGCCATTGGCAATGGTCTTGATTGATATTGTGAAGTAGGGGTTAGGAGATCTGCTTTCTCCTGACTATGAACCACAAGTTTGGCAGGTTGTTCAACTTTCCTGTCTTGTTATCTCTATTAGCAAAATGAGGATAATAATCTCACTGCCATCTCCTATTGTTGCTCACCTTGCTGTGATAATTCATGTACTTTTGAAATACTTAGAAACCCTCACAGAATGCTGTGTGAGTATACAAAGCCTTGTTTTATTTTATTTTTCATTGTACTCTCTCTGAAGCTCAGGAGATACTTGGTTTCCATTTTGAAACTTACGGTAGGAGGACTTAGTAGTGAATTTTGGAGAACTATTAAATCATATAGAGATTTTAGGAAAAAGGGAAAAAGAAAGAAAAAAAATATAAAGTGCCTTCCCCCCCAAACCTAATCCTTCTATCTAAAGAGAGAAATCTTTTGCACTCTTTACTTTTGCTGCAAAAAGCCCACAGACATCTTCACTGAAATTAATACACAATAAACCATCAGAGAGCTCCCTATTTCATATGACAGATATCTGTGATTCAAGAATTTTGCAATGTTTTGGGGTTGCTTTTCTATAACATAGTGAAAGGGTTTGTAGTTCTTTTAGGAGGATGTGAGCCAAAGCTTTCACTTGTAACTTGCACGTTTTGGATGAAATACATCATGATATGCTTAAATAAATGAACACTTCAAAACATGTCTGTTGATTTAATGGCATTTAATATAGTTAATGTTTCTCTTCAAGCATATCCTTTTCCCCCAAAATATTTATTGAATTTCAACTGCAACACAAACTGCACACACTCTTTTTTCAGCAATAAACACAGAAGCTTGGAAAGAGGGAACATCATGCAATTCTCTGGAGGTTGTACTGCTCTACACACTTCCTTTGCCAATTTCTTACAGTGGATGTTTTTCTAAAACCTTTGAACTACAACTTCACTCTAACAAGAGGGAAAATATCCTGTTTAATCAATAAGACATGGCAGGGCATGAATAAGTGCATATTTATGATTAAAGCTGCTTGTCCTAAATGAACATCGTCTAGTACAATTCAAATAGTGAAATGTCTGAATAAGAGAATGCATTTTTAAAATAAAATGTTACTTTTTGTCAAAGAATTTACATAATCTTAATTAAATGAACAGACTAATAAACTCTGAGTGGTGGATTCTGCTGTTTTACACTCTAGCCAATTAGATAATTCAGTTTTTCAGGCATTCTTTATTGTCCAGATTAAATGGTTGTGTAATGTTTGGTTGTTCTTTTTTCTCTATCTTAGCAGAAAACAGAATCAAGAGTAAACAGAAAATTATATAATTGACTAAAAATTAACAGAATAATTTTCTGGCCAGCCCAAATAATTAAAACAAAATTTAACAAACAAAACAACAACAAAAAAACCAAACCAAAACAAAAACCCCTTGGATTGTGTGACATAAGAAACTGTGCAAATAATAAATTTTACTGCTGATGTAAAGACCTGGTTTTGTACCTCTGGAAAACAGTCAAATTCCAATAGATATTTTGGGTATCCTAACAAGTGAGATCAGCTACTGAATACTGAGGCAGCAACATACAGGAGTGATAGCTTTCTTTTCTGCATTAGAGCTCTAATGTTCTTTGCTTCTCCAGTGCATGTGCTCCTGTCCTCATCTTCTGTTGCTGTGCAGCAAATCCCTCCTGCTAAACCCAGAACACGATTGAAAATGACTATTAGAGCAATCCCCATCTTTTTGGAAAAATGTAGGAGCTGGAAAGAGGAATTAGATGGAAGCAAAATAAAACTGGGATCCCGTTTGTTCCTCTCTCTGATAAAGTAATTAAAATTGAAAGCTGAAAGTTCAATATGTGCTTCTCAAGGGATACTGAGAGTGTGCTCTGAAATTTTGCTATTTAGAAATACTTTCTGATCAGAGATAAAAGTAGTTCATCCATGTGTGAAAAGTTACAGGAAGTGCAGGGTATTTCTGAATCCAGTACAAAAATGTGAAATAAGATTTATTAATACCAGTAAGTGATCTACACCCATGAGCTGAACACCTTCATTCTACTACAAGTTTTTAAAGGAGGTGTTCCTTGATTTGCTTGTATAGGGTACAACTTTCCTTTGGTAATGCAGAGTACTCTTGTGTGTGTGTATGCTCTGAAGTTGCAGATCTGAGCCTTTTCATCATTCCTGAATGTCGGTATCAGAAATGACATGTATGGGGCAGGGGTGGGTGGGTGAATCAATGGGACAAGAGTTCAGCAAAACTCTTGAGATCCTCTCTACCTGTAAAGTAAAGTTGTCCCTTCTTGACTCACCTTTGGCAGTGCAAGTTTGGTCTGGAAAACCACAAAGACTTTTTCTGACAGCTTCTTCTGTACTTCCTCAGAACTCAAGCATACTTGTGCTTAGTGAAAAATCAGAGACTTAGCTAACCAGAAGGAGGTTTCTCAATCTCCTTGACTCCCAGTACAAATGAAGTAAAAAAGATTGGTAGTTTTCAAAGAACACTTTAATACTATTTATTGTGCGACCTTTTGTATATATTTAAAACTTTTTTAAATGACACTTTCATTTGGACCCCAAAGAAAGAAAGTACAAATATAAAACACAACCCTTTGTTGCAAGAATTATAGGAGGAGCTAGTCCATCCCTCAAAGGGAAATTTTTACTCTTGTTTCTTTGTTGAATTTCCTAGATAAAAGTATTTTGCAAATTAACAATGCTGTGAAGAATATCCTATGGATGAGCACAAGAGCCTCCTTGCTGGAACAAAATAAATACACAGGATACTTCAAAGCATAAGCAACTCTGTGTTCACCAAACAGGAACTGTGGTTCCTGCTCACATTCTAGTCTTCTTATCATATATGCTTCTCAAAATACGTAGTCTACTATTTTGGTATTTGTTGCAAGCATGTATACCTAGGAAAAAGATTCACCTTTGAGACCTACTTGAAATGTAATTTCCAACACTTCACAATTGCTGAACTCCCTCCACTCTTATATAGGAGATAAGAACTGTTGGTTTTACTCTCTCATCATGATAGTCTTTCAGCAAGAAGCAATCTTTGTTTTTTCAGAATTTAAATATATTCTTGCTCAAAAGACACAAAATCTCTCTGTCTTTCAGAATTATTTTTTGCATACTTTCTTAAGCCTATTGTATTGTATACCTTAGATCCGTAGCATGAGGCTCTACTTTTTATTATTTGCCCAAAGCACACCTGTTGAGCACTTCATTTCACAGCCCTTTAAAGAAAGGTATTTTTTAAATACTGTTTCAAAATAACATAATTTCCATGACTTTTTTCCTAGCAGCTGTGCTTTATTTCAGTCTATATCTGTCACAGATACATGGTACCTCTTTTGGTCTGTCCACAAAGATGTATTCATTCAGTTTTGTGCCATTATAGCTTAAGATCCAGTTGCTTTTGTCTTCCAAATACGTGCATCTTTATGGACAGGTAAAAAGTGCAGCAGAGTATTTTTCTCTTTATGACTATATTTTTGTCAGCAATACAGAAATAAATTGTTTTAAGGGCCCTATGGCTTCAACCAGTGGTCTTCAATTAGACTTCAAGGTACTGTAATGTTACAGGAAGTACCTGGCATAGATATTTGGAAAGCAGTGTTTAAATAAAAAATATTTTATTCTATCTATGTTGCTTTTCCTACTTTTTTTTTTTTAATGATTAAATGATATTATTTATTGAAAGAAAGTCATGCCAGGAAAACTGATGAATGACAACTGCAGTTAAGTGCAATTGCAGCAGTGTTTGGAAAGGACTGCATTACTAAAGGGTTAGATCCCAGGATATGGTTAGGAATGATTAGTAGAATTAAACTAAAATCACCTGAACAATGATTTATTTTAAAGAATGTGGTGTTCTTAAATACTGATAATTGCTCACCAGATTAGAAAGTGAAGTCACTGTGATTACCACAAGGAGGAGGTGTTAAAAATGGGAGACAAGACACTGGCTTTTGTTTGGTCCTTAACCTGATGAATTCCAATTTCTCTGCATATTCCTTTGGGAAAGAAAGAGACTGAGAATCTCCCTTCATAATATCCTCACAATATGAGTTAGCTACTATCTTTTCAGCTATGTAATTATCTAATTCCTTACTGTTATCTGTAATACCCACATGATCACTGGCATCCTGGATGGTTTCACTGCTCATAAATGTGTGTCTGTATTTTTTCTGTTTCCATTTTATTGCATTTCCATTCAAGATTCATTTTTCTGTTTGTTTACCAATTTTTTTTGAAAGCATGTGCAATTAAATACATTCTACAGCTAGTATCCTAACTTTTGTCTGCAGTCAGCTAATTTGTCCCATTTAGGAACAATCAGAAAAAGAAAAAGCTGAATCCAAATTCCATTGATAACAACTGAAATGCAAATATGCATGAGGGAAGCAAGCTGAACCCTTGAATGCTTTTATTTGTAGATGTCACTGATATTTTATTTGTGCTCTTAAATCAGAAAAAAACTGAAATATGCTTTAATGATTTGTAATAAAACAGCTTTCAAAATACATAAGTTCATCACACTTTTGGGAACATGTTATTACAATAAGCAGATTTTCCCCATCTTTCTGCAATGCATCCCAGAGGATACAGAGAAGAAAAGCATTTGTCTCATGTTGTTTTATAGTCCAGAAAATTACTTACTTATATATGCTCAGGTGTCTTTTACATAAGGTTGCAGAAGATTTCTTTGACATTACTGAACACCCTGCAGTGAAATGATTTGATATAGAATTGTCAATTGTCTTGAAACTATTGCTTATGGAGAAGACCAAACTTAGAAGAAATTACTCAAAGACAAGTTGTTCCTCCAAGCTTATTAGCCACAATACCTCAGCTTTCTGTAATGTTTGAAATATTTAGTTGTTGATGTTTCCATGTTTTAGAGCCATTTTGATCACTGTTATTTTGAACTTCTATCTTCTCTAAGCAGAAAGTTACTGGTTGTTGAGGATCCTTTCTTGCCTCTTTTCTGTCTCATTTTCTTTTCTGCATCTCTTTTCTGTTTATCATAAACAGATAACTGTTTATAGTTACGTGGAAACCACATATAAAGTAGTTTCCTCTTGGAAATGTTTAGATTTTGAAAAGCACTCCAAAGACTTTGAGTATGCAGCATGAGTCCAAAGTTATCTCTTCACCTATATCTGACTTCTTACTATGTGCTTTTAGCCTTCACTAACATTGCAAATATAACAAGGCTAAACCAAAGCGACTTTTAAATCTCATGAATTCTTTTCCCTGTCATCCCAACTGCCACATTAGGGTGGTGAGACTGTTCACAGAAATTGTAGAGGACCTATCCCTGGCACTTTCCACATGCTTGTTTGGTGGCAAGTTCCCTGCCTATGGCAGGGGGTTGGAGCTAGATGATCTTTAGGGTCCCTTCAAACTCAGGTCATTCTGTGATTCTCTGTGGTGGTAGGACAAGATGTAATGGATTTAAACTGAAAGAAAGAAGGTTTAGGTTAGATACTAGGAAGAAATTATTTACTGTGAGGATGGTGAGATACTGGAACAGGTTGCCAGAGAAGTTCCTATCCTAGAGAATGCTCAAGGGCAGGGACTTGAAAAATCTGGTCCAGTGGAAAGTGTTCCTGGTTTGAATGAAATTATCTTGATGGGTCCTTCCAGCAAAACACATTCTATGATTCTATGACATAAAGAAAATGGCTAAACCTTTCCTTTCCAGGATAAATATTGACAATCTGTATATAGTCCCCAGAACCAAGGGGTTCTCATTCACACTTTACTGTTTGTTGGAGAGTTTTCTAATCATGCAGCTCCTGGGAAGTGTAGGCTTATACTTTCTAGGCCTGCTCATATGAAGATAAAAAATACTGCACATGTAGGGCACAAGGACAGCAGGTAAAAATAAGCAGGATATGAAGTCCAGTTATGAGAATAAAATCCTTGGAAGACAGAGGTTAGGAGAGAAGGTCCTGTTTTTCAGGACTGTTCAAGTGGGCTACAACTAATAGAGCTACTGGGGGAAGAGAAAACTGTTAGTCCAGACTGTGAATAAAATTTCCTTTTTCCTCAGATGTTAGATTATCAGAATTTCACCTCTCCAGAAAAATAATTTAAACCTTTGAAGATCTTGCCCTGAAAAACACATTTGGGTTTCACTGACTACGCAGGAATTATCAGCCAGTGGAAGATGCCTCAGAATATGCCCCAAAATGAGCATTCTCCATTTCATTTATAGGTCATTAATCAAATGCAATATATTTTGCTGCCATGTTAATATTCTCTAGCTTCTTTGCACACTCGTTTTTGTCCTCTGAAAAGGATGGGGGGTGATTTGGAAAACTGTGCTCAAGATTCAGTTTTCTGTCAATCCCAAGAAGCATACCTCAGCAAAGGAGCAGTTTACAAACTGGTTCTTAAGAGCTCCAAGTGCAAATTTGATAAAGTCAAATAACAACTCTCACAGCTACTGTACCACTGGTAATAATTGCTGTACTTGCAATGGCCTGGAAACTGCCTGAGGCTTCTTGGTCCCAGTTTTCCAACTCCTTGGTTATCTTATAGGTAACATGGATATGTCTTTGCTAAAAACACAGTTGAACACCAAAACCCCCAGTTTCCCAAGAGCACTGGGACACTAAGGAAGGACATGAGGAAAGAACTGAAGAAGAGAAGGGCAGAGAAATCTCAGGTATGAGGAAAATCTTATAACTTCACAGCTTTTTTAAATCCTCCTTCTCAGAAAATATTGACTGAAACAACATGGAAGATTTCCTCTTAACCACAATTTTAAAAAGCTTTCATAAATATCGCAATAAAGTTAAATTCATTGCTAGTTAAACCCTCACACTGGCATAAGCTCATTTCTTATTCTGATGACTGAGCAGCAGCAAAAAAACAGCATTAGAAAAGCAGAGGATTTATACTGCAAAATTTGAAATGTCTTTCTTCATGGAATAATAAAGGGCACTCTCCATATTCTATTCTAATGGCCAATAAAGTATCAGACCAGATAGAAAAATAAGGTTGGCAGAAACATGGAATAAATTAGGAAATTATACTTACACTACCATCAATTACCACAGCAACATTTAACTGTATAATGCAATCTTTTCTTGTAAACTACAGCATGCCAAAAATATTCCAGTGAGAGAGTAAGTTGTCAGATCTCATTCCAAACTACCAAAAATTATTTCCATTACCCACTACCATTTTCTTATTTTATAAGTTACCTGGGAGATCTTGGCTGGAAAGCACAACTGAATGCTGGGAAAGAGAGCAGAAAAAGGCCTAAAGGCTTTTGTGTCTATAGCTTTTCTGCCAGCAGAGTTCAAGACAACCTTTAGGCCTTGAATTTGTGCTCCTTGGCAAACTACAGATAAGTTTTCATGCTGAATTGGCATATCTGGTATCCTCACAAACACTGCTGGTGGTGGCCTACATGAGCCTGTAGCCATGGCTGGACATCAGAAAAACTCCCATAGCATGCTTGGTTTTTTCCTTTCTTTCATGCATGAGGGAATGCCATTTGTCATGGTGTCTGACTGTCTACTGGCTGGCATAGCTACAACTCAACTGCTTCCATGTTTTTTTGGCAGCAGCAACATCTGAGTCCCATAGGGAGAGGATTTTAATGCAAGGATAAACATATTTTGCAATGTATCGACAGTATCGACTCTTGTTAGTTTCCATCCAGTTGTTGAAATTAATTTCCAACTGATTTTTGGATAACAATTAAGGTAGTTATTTTTACTATGGAAATTCTAAAGTAGTTAGGTTTTAATAGTAGCAGATTGGTCTGAGATTCGCCATAAAAACTGAGGTTAATTGAGGTACTTGGGCTGTCATTCTTTATACTAAAACAGAAAATGATGGTAGAGTAGAGGGGCCTGAAATTTCATATTTCAGTACTGCCCCAAGTACTTGCTTTCATGCTATACCATTGATTGAGTTGACTCACCCATGAAATACTTATTCTTTTGACTTTTTCATGGCTCTGCATGCAATTAAAGGGAGCCTTTTCAAAATAATGTAAGCTTTATTCCTAAATTTCCTAGTATTTTCAGTCTAAGAGACATTGATGATGTTATTCACAGTGCTATAATTGTCTTTAAAAAATACAGTTATGAAAATATAAGTTTCAAAATCATATGAAAGTGTGTACATGTTATGTCTGTGGGATGCTACCATTTATGTCTTCTGTGGAAAAATATGAAGGGAAAGAGATCCCCAAGCAGGAATCAGTTAAAGTTTGTTGTACTTCACATTTCAAAGTGCTGCATTCTTGTCTTGGCCATTTTTTGGTATTCTGGTATACTTAATATCTCAATAAATTTATTAAAAAAACAGCCATGTGTTGGGTATAACAATTTAGCAGATATGTCATGAGCTCCCAAAAAATGCAGCTGTGCAAACTTGCAATTACACAGGTCTTCATTCCTGCATGGACATCAGAGTTTGATAATTGTTCACCCCAGCTGGACCAGACATGTTCAATAAAATATTGTACAGTAGCTTTCCTGGATAGTATGATATCATATTTGTTTTAACCGTTCTTAAATTGTGAAGCAAAATTTCCAAAGTCTTTGCCAAAACCTCCAAAAGTTACACTGAAAACATTAGAACTTTTTCTTTCTCCTCAATAAAATATGAGGCTGCTCAGATGAGGCATCTTTTCCTAACCCGGAATGTTTTTCCTTCCAGTCTTGAATCTAAACCAGTTATTTGTGGTAGAGTTTCTATAAAGACTCAACACTGATTTGTGCTGAAGTGTATGCTGTGTTTGCTGATGTTTACAGTTGAAGCAGTTGTTTAGCACAATCTAAATATAGCTTATGTATGATAGATTGCAATTAGGTTTATTTTCCTTTGTCCTCCATCAGAGATGATACTTGTCACACCATCTCATTCTGCATCACATTTTTTAGAGATTTTTGAGTGGACAGTTACAATGCCAGCTGTTGCTGTCCTAAAAAGCCCCTTGAAACAAATGGACTGGTGTCCTGGTAACCATTTCTATCCTCATTCCTTCTTCAGCTGTTACACCCCCTACTGTCAGTGACTTACCCAAGAAATAGACAGGATGATAAGAGACAGGAAAACAATGTCACTTTCCAAAGTGAATCCCAAGAAAAACAAGTCTTAATCTCAAGTTTTAAAAAATGAATCTAAAAATAGGTGTGTGAAATGATATTTGTGCTAATTAAGTATTGTTAGGTCTCACTCTGCAAAATGTCAGCAGTGTAATTTCCAGTGGGGCTGCTTTTTCTACCTTCTCATCTTTCACCAGTCAAGGTTTTCATGTAGAGGGAGATTGGTTAAATGTCTCTTGTTGCATCCCCTAAGAGAGTTTGTTCAGGGTTAATTAAATAATCTAACAAAGCAATTAGTGGCTGGTTCAGCAGTGTGCTAAGCCAGTCCCCTGAGGGTGAAGGACATTGAGTATCTTTTGAGGTTAGGCCTTTTGAACAAAAAACAAACTAACTTTTCTGTTCTCTTCTATACAGTTGCAAAGACAGACATCTTCTTATACTTGATCACATTGAACTAGTGTGAGTATACAGAACATATCTTAGCCATCATTCAAAAAAATCTTCTTCCACAAGGCTGAGAAGGAAGGTGAACAGTCCAGCTTTTATAAATATTTAATGTTTCACCACTCTGTGTAAAAATATCTGGAACCTCAGCGTCCTATGTTCACCATTTCACAAGCCTTAAGAAGGAGAGATTTACTAACAAAATATTTTAAGCCAATACTTTGCATTTGCAACTTTAAATGGAGCTGAGAAATATTTAGGTCTCCAAGAGTCAGGGCTATATATTTTCCTTCACTTTATTTTATTCAAAGGAAACTGTGCAATGTCCCCTGAAGTATGGATTGATAGATAGCTGAAAACACAGAGGTCATTTAAGCAGGGAACTGTCACTGACTTGTTTTTACTTCTTACTCCCTTGTTCCTGTTTTCACTGACTTTCTTCCATACCATTTCAAGAAAATAAAGTCCACAGTTTTGTTGTTACAGTCCAGCCTACAAATACGAGTCCCTTAACATACAGTGTGTTCAGAATAAAACAATTAACTTCTGACAGACAACATTTTAAATCAGTTGGGTTTTTTAAGGAATGATTCCTCAACATTCAGCATAAACATGATCAAATAATTTACTATGAGCTACTAAGTTTATGGTCTTCCAGGTCTGTCAGGAGCTTAAAACACCTTCCTTGTAGTAGCATAACTAAATACCTTTGTGTTCTTCAGAGAAAATTTTTATGGAGACCTTCCAATATGATGAAATGAACTGTTTCCTAGAAATTCAAAACATACCAGAAGACCTTTGTTTTAATGCAATGATTCCTATGACTTAATTGAAATAGTTTCTTACTGACTGCAACAGAACTCTAAAGACAGCATGTGTGCTCCATTATAAACCTTCAATGGCAAACCAAGCTAAGTACTATTTTTGATTATTTTACCTGTGAATAAAATTATACAAATGAAGAATACCATAGGTTCAACCGGAAAAGTTTGTTTACAGATGATTGTTTTCTGTCCTTTCCAGAGATTTTAATGTTTTCAACATCGAAACAGATGTTTGTAATTTTTCTCTGGTCCCATCCATTTTTTTTTTTTGTGGAGCCATGGATGAAAATGTTTTTTAACCCATATTTGGCATTTTTCACTTTCAGGTCTTGGAGAGTGATCACTGGGATATGCTAGACAGATTTTGTTTCTTTCTGTGTTTTCTCTAGATGAAAAGTGTCTTTCAACTGGGGCAGTGACACTAAAAGGGACATTGAAAACAAAATCTGCTATGAACCTGTAGAAAATTACTGTCTGGGTTTCCTTAAGCCATTTAAAAGCAGCAAATAATATTAATAATATGAAGCTAAATACATATAGGCATTGTCTTTTTGCCTGTATAAATTACTTCACTTTTGGAACGGTTAAACGGATCCAAAAATCACCACCTTTTCTAAAGAAAATACAAAACCAAACCACACAGAATTGGAAAATCGCCATTTCCTGTCCTGGGAAAATAATCTTGAAAGCATATCTCCATTAACAAAATTAACTCAGATTAGAGCATCTTGGAGATTCTTTGCCCTCAACACTATGATGTTTTATCATGTTAACATGGCAAACATATTTCACGGTGGCCTTAGCAAAGCAGTAGAAATAGGGGGAAAATTTCCAAATCCTCTCCAAACTTATGTTTAATTATTAAAAATTTTCTCAGAACTCTGCTTCTGTTGTGTTTGTGATTGCTCAATAAACAAAATTTTCTTTCAAACATTTTTTTTTTAATAAAGAATATAGGTCATCAAGTAAGTTGCCTTGAAGCTGAAGCAATTCTGAACTCTTTGAGCCCATGAAACTCGTGGCCATCATAATGAAAGAGAATCCTCCATCAAATTAAAGATTTAGCAAAAACTAGCACATATCTTGCCTATTTGTGTAGAGAATGTTACTATCTTTTTAAACTATTCTTCCTGTCAGTAAAATCTATGCAATTTTAACAACATCACTTATGATCACTTTTTCGTTTAATGTTGCCTTTCTGATTTGGTGATTTTAAGATTTGGACTAAGAGCAAATAAAAAGTGCAATAAAGAATTGTTTCTCCAATTTTGACAGAATGATTAGAGAAGAAGTTTCTGGAACTGTCATGTATTGCAGCTTGGAGCAAGACAATTTGCAAATGGGTCAATGTAAATACTCAAGACTGCTTTCTTCTAAATGAACTCAAATATATAAAAAAATTTCCATTCATAATTTTTGATTTAATTTTCAATTATAAAAACTCTGGGTTCTAAAATTTTTTTCTCAAAGTGGTGAGATTTCTTTGAATGGCTTGTTGCCATTTCACATTTGCTATAATATTCTTGGGAAAAACAGAAAAAAAGGAGTAAAGTAATTAATGAATCTAAAAAAACCCCTCAAAGGCATCTTGACCTGCCCCCTCACCCCCCCAACCTCCCCGGTCCCCTTTTTCTTTTGTGGTAGAATTTATTTCAGTTTTTCTTCAGGATTTTTTTTTTTTTTTTAACAGTGGAGGTGTTGAGTCAATGCTAAATGCAGACCTTAATAGTAAGGAGAAGAACTAGATCTAGTTCTTACCTACTGCCAGAGCCACTCACTGCTGGTGACATGACTTGCTTCAAATTTAACTCTTTAGTTAAAATCTGGTTGAGTCTTTGGAGGTATTGGTTATCGCAGCAGTCTGCAGAATGAATCTGAGATTACAAAAAAATCCCAAAACCGCAAAACCAAAAAACTCAAGAAAAATATGGAAAGCAGTATATGACACCTTTTCTTCTGATTTTTGGGGTGTACCTCTCATATACTAGATATCTGATAACTTGAATCTGATAACTACTGGATAGCTCTCACGTGCTGTTTCCCTTTGGTGGTACGCCAAAAGCAGAGTGGTTTGTTTAAATTCCTATTATTCAGTTTTGATCTCTTTTATGAGATTTTTGAATTTTATTGCAGTCTGAAACCATCCAACTGCAAGCTTTAGAGCTGAAGTAAAAGGAAACATGAAAGCCCCCTATTAAGATGACTAATATTCCAGATGAAGCTAATTAGTATGATAACCTATGCACGTAACAGAATTGTAAAATTAGTGAGATCAACCCTGCAATACTATTAACTATATTATAACTCTTCACATGATTTTCTCCCCCACTAATGAAAGGTCTTAGAAATGTGAGATTTCAATTTGTGTTATCATCTGGTGGAGCTCATCAACACCATACGCTACAATGAATATTGTGGTTTTCACAGCAGGGCCTTTTTATCTTTTCGAATTTGTAAATTAAAATAATTTCACCTGGGGAAATCCTGCACCAGAGAAATATTGGTGACCTTGACAACACTTTTCCATTTCTCCTTTTTATTCTCCTGTTTTTCCCTAATGAATCACAATGGAAAATAGATGATAGAAGACTGCCTTGTTCTATACATCACATTTATTGCATTCATTTCTGTGCTCTGTGTTCCAATAAGGTTGCAAAGTCAGATTTAAATGCTATCCTTATGCAGAAACCTGCTTTCAGAAAAGCAGAAAACAAAGAAAAGAGAGAGTAATAGAAGAATTGTATGTGATGTGTTCCATTGAGGCAGGGAGAAAACGGGGGAAAATGATGGTGACATGTAGTACAAGTAACAGTATGTAATTTTTGTGAAGTGACTATGCTTAGTAATGAGCAAATATGCCAGCACTGTATCTGTTTGTTTATCCTCTTATGTTCTCTGGTATCTTGATTTATCAGAACTTAAGCAGCTTCTGTCTTCTTCTTCTTTTTCTTCTTCTTCCTCATGCTATCTAAGCTAAAATCTTCATATTTTCAGTGAGAAGCATTCCAAACAATAAAAAGTTATACTAGAAAATTTTAGTGTTAACATAACCCCCTGGTTTTCCATTCAACTTCTAACAGCAACTAAATAGTGCCTAATGGACAGAAGAACATCTTTTACAGAGGAATCATAGAATGGTTTGGTTTGGAAGGGAACTTAACAATCATTTAATTCCAACCCCCTGTCTTGAGCAGGGAAACCTTTCACTAGATCATAAAAAATTTATTTCCTTCGGGGTAATCATATATGAGATAATGTATATAATTACATATATGAGATACAGTCTTCCAGCTTTTCTTCCAGTATTTTTGAACACTCTCTTCTCTTGTAAATTCTTGGCTTGTTCAAATTCTGTGCCACAAAAAGAAGTAGATCAGAAATAGGAATAGTTACTTCATGTCTCATCTTGGTTTCATAGTGAAGGTTGTTAAGATCAAGGAATAATGCCTTTGATGACAATCATTCATTAAACTGTTTGTACTCACAGGATGATTGGTGTGAGTGTGTTACGTGCCACTGTGCTTTCACCAGAGGCTTGAATTCATGAGTTAACTCTCTCCTTCATCCTCACTAACAGAAATGACAAAACTCAAGAAGACTGGAGCAAGATTCAAACAACAGAAGAATGTAGAAGGCAAGTAATACCTATGCTAATCAAAACTGCAATGGCTTATGAAAAAAATGGTTCTGGTACAGTTCTCTATGGCAAAAAGTCAGGTCTTTATGAAATTTTATTTCAGGGAGAAAAATTATTGTCTAATCTGGATCTTCATGTGCAGTACTCTTAAACAGATGGAGAAAATTATTATAATCATGACATCTAAGGTGAGTTTAATGTAATTTAACTTAAGACACTCAGTGTACAGCTTGGGGACAGTTAGAGGGGAATATTAGTCCTTTCTGATATGAAAAAAAAAATAGCTTTGATGGCAGAAAAAGCTGACACAGCAACTAGAAGCATCTGTGCATATGGTGGAAGGCCAGGAACCCACAGTGCTCCTTACCCTGATGGCACTGCGGAAAAGGCTGATTACAGCCAGCATGGACAGCGTGTACTCCAAAAGACTTGGGTGGCACAAGGCCCAGTAACAGTCATGAGCAACCAAAATCCAGAAACTGGAAGCAAATCTGAGGGACACTTTGTCCTTTGTTCCTCACACCTTTGTGCTTTTCCTTTGTTTTCTTGCAACTATTGGAGTTAAAGACAAAATGTCAGCTTCCTCAGCTTTTGACTACAATCTGAAAATTAAAAATAAGAAGAAATGTGACATTTTAGCTCTGAGACCTTTGTTTTCTAGCTGGGGGAAAAAAAGACCTGGCTGCATTTATGCTTGTTCTCATCATTTCAAAGCCAGGGGAAAGTCACACTGCCAAAATATCATCTGAGAATGTTTTTTTTTCAGTTCTCCATTATACTTCTAGACATTATGATATTGCTTAAAAGTGGAAGAAGTCAGGGTTACTCTTGATTAGTCTTCCCCTCAGGAAAATGCTGCGCCTGCTGTTTCTCCTGGTATGTGGGAATACTACAGAGCACTACTTTCAGTGAATGTGAGAGTGATTTTGTCCACAAATATTGATGCAGATTTGTAAAGTGATACCTAACAAGGAAAGAAACAATGCAACTTCCTCATTACAGTCCCTCAGAGCCTTTAAATCTACCCCTGTGATTGTCTGCAATACTGGGTCTCATCAGCCTGGGCTGCTAGGACAGATTGACTGATAGTATATGGTCAGGGTGGTCTGTTGCCACTGCTTGCACTATAGGCTCAAACAACATCAGAGGCTTGCTTTGGCTTGCAAGGTAAGAAAACTGTAAGAACCCAGTAAGAACATTGACTTCTTATTAAATAAATATTGTGTTCACAATTTTGGGCAACTTTCTGCTTAGAGGTACTTATTCATGTATCTAGATGCTGATCCAACCTTAAATCTTTGCCTAAGATTGTGCTGCTTCCACCTCTCTCTCTTTTATTTTAATTTTTAAAAAAATATTTTAGGATTATAATAAAATGATACTCCAGCATTTCATCCTCGATAAGACTTCTTCCTTTTGTGCTACAAAAGTTTGGTCTCATAATTCCAAAGAATGTGGAATTTCCAGGTACATTAGATACATGGGTCTGGTCCACAGGCCTTCACTGTTCATCCTGCAGCCAGTGAAGCCAGGACAAGCCACGAAACATCAGGAAAAATATTTTCTAATAATTTTCTCTTCAGCTTTAGATTCACCTCCCATTTTGAATAATGCTTGGCAGGTGCAGAAAGAGACAAGCACTGCTTACAAAACTGCTGTTATATTTCTGTGCATCTTGAATTCTATAGACATTTCAAATCATATTTCTGGTCAAGAAAGTCCTTGGGATGCTTTATTCTTTTGTAGTTCCTGGTTATACATCCTTGACATCAATAAGTAAATAGAAGAAAATGTAGCTGGTGAATTTCTGCACTGATTTTAATGGTACTTTAGCAATCATTTCCTAAAGCACTACAGCTGATTCCTGAAGACTGCTGAGTACTCTTAAGGCTGACCAAAGATTTAAACAGCAGGAAGGATATTTCAAATTAGAAAAGAGAAACACTGGCAGAGGTCCATGTACCATATGTTAGGCTCTGACCATGGCTCCTAATTTTTTTCTGAGTACAAAAAGGTAAAAAATATAAATAAAGGAGGGAATGATTATCAGGAAGTAATTTGTTAGTAGGGAGAGTGGGTCCAACTGTGTTGCATGAAGAGCCAGTAATCTTAGTAAAACCTTCTATTTACATGAATTCCTAATTGAACCACTTTTCTTTGGATATATTTTTATTCAAAAGTGTTTGATGAAGCTCCTAGGCAAATTTTAAAAGCAGCAAATGAGTATGAAGTGAAACTGATCCTTTAAAATACAAAGAAATTTTGAACATATAAGTCACAAAATACCCACTTATTCCCATCAAAGAGGGTAATAGCATTTCTAATGTGATAGTACTTTGCATTTAATTTTCTCAATACTTGTACTTATAACTAGATGACTTTTTACAAACAGTGACAAAAATGCAGACCTTTGAATATTGGAGGTAAATGCGGCACAATATGATTCATCCAAAAAAAAGGAACCTTGAAAAATTTTAGGTAATTATTTTTAGATTATAATTTTGTAATATTCCTACATATATATTTCATAAAAATAATTAATTTTTAAATAAAAACTGATCCATCAAGTATTTTCCCTTGTATCTATATAGAGGGCGCTTAGGTTTCCAAACATACTGGTAGGTATTTTCCCTGGGCATCTAGTAATGTTGTTTACTGCATCGTTTTCTGAAATTATGATCATCCCCGCAGGGAAAAGAGGCCTGCACCTGGCAGGCACGCTTACAGAGTCTGCTTACTTTGTAACAGCTGGATATCGTGATTGTTCTAAACCCATCATTTATTTTGCATAATTGTTGACCTTTCTGTCTCTAATCTCTGGTGAAGAATTCAGACCATTTACAGTACTGCAGAAGAATAGGTGTTTCTGTCTATTAGAAATCAGGGAGTTTGGTAGTTTCCTTTTAAATCACTGTATTTAGATGCTTGAATACCCTAAATACTGTATTTTCCCAGCTTCAAACAAACTGTTTAAATGTGTGATTTTAAAGATCAGCTAATCAAATAAAAGTTCACACACCTTTGTGACATTGCAGTTCATTAATATTAAGCAAATTGGGACATAGATAAAAATATTTAATATATTATTAGTATTTGTAAGATCTGAAAAAAGCAGCAGTTGCTTTATCTTGTTGAGAGGGTACTGGCTTATCAATATAAAATTATTTTAATTGTTCAGTTGCTTGGGTAATAAAGGAATTTACTTGAGTATAATTTTTGTAGTAAATATTGTTAAGAAATAAGCAAATTCTTTACTGAAATTTATTCTCTTATTGATGGAATTAGGAGTTTGGAGAAAAAGCATTCAAATTAATAAAGAAAACTATATCGTGAAAATAAATCTCAAATGTTAGTTTTCTGAGATTACTGCAGGAAAAACAGTTTTCTGACTAAATATTGTGCCTAGTATAAGGACTGTTGTAATACAGACAGTAACTGTTACTATTAATGAGAAGAAAATAACTTACTTCATCCTTTGACTTTTTTTGAGTGAAAAATAACTTTAATCTCTTTCTCTGCTATGGTCAGGAAATTTCTGGGTAGGCTAATACTTTTTGATATGAAAGTTATAGTGATCTTGGGCTCTTATTAATTTGTTTATATCTTTTCTGTACCTAAACCGTTTTTACTTCAAGCAATTTCAGAGGCAGCTTCTGGCTTTAGGATAAGAAGTGATAAGGAGGTCTCCAGGTAGTGAATGCAGCCTGCCTTAACTTCTGACACTGAAGACCTAGGTGTAAATCTTCTCAGAGGCCAGCTGAAATAATTTCCCAGAACAGCGCTGCAGAGGCAGCCTCATTCGGATTCCCTTGAAAGAGATTTCATTTCATTAAACTCTAGACTTGACTCTTTTGCAAAGAGGTCAGGAAAAATGCTACATGCAGCTCTCTCTCCCTTCAGTAATGTCACCATTTCTGTGATTTATAGCAGCTGCATCTTTATGTGCCACAGAAGGGCCATACAGATAGAGTCCAGTTTCCTGAAAAATTAAGGCAATCATATTAGTGCATAATACATATTTCTGAGTAAAATACTGGAAAGCTGCACTCCATTGCAATATGTTGTTACAAAAACATATGTTTGTCCAAGAAAAATTTCAATTAGAAATGAAATTTAAAAAAAGAAGGGAAAAAAGTCTCTATTTTTATATTTTCAGCACAGCAACATGATTATGATGTTTTTCTGAAGTTAGCTATCTGACACTGTAACCAAGTCAGACTTGTCAGTATGATGCTCCAGGTAAGATAATAAAGAAATAAGTAAAAGTGTAAATTCTTGTTAGTGCGTTATCAATACTGCTAACATTACCTTTGAAGCTGAAGCTATTAGTGTGTTCTCTAGTTTTTAAATAGTGACTTATTTGCATTAAGCAAATTGTTTCTCAGTCATAACCATATATCATTAATTCTTGATCTCACATCCATTGTCTGCCATTTAGCTTTGGTGTTTCTGGGTGTCAAAGGGCTTTTTTTTTCTATAGACAGCTTGGTGTAGGGTCACACATACCAATTTGTATTAATGGACTGTTGTCTTTGTTGAGACAAAATATTAATTTATCTTGTTGATCAAACAGTCGACAGCCAGTCAGACTCCTTGTCTAAAATGGAATTTATATTTAGCCTTTAATAAAAGTTGTGTTATTAAAAGTGAGTGTCAATAGCTATGATATTAAAAAGTTTCTAGTAATTGCTATATTTGTTTCCTTTTTCCAAAAGTCTGGCCTACTGAACATGCCTTAGGTGGAAGTAACTTAGTGAACCAAGAAAGTGGTGTGCATCACACTACTCTGGCAATTATGTCTTTTATCTGTGACATCTACTTGTGAGACAGAGATATGTTATGTCTACTACACGTGCTCTTGCAGCTTCCTGCCTTGCCACTTATGCCTTGTAGAGGGGAGGGAGAGCACAGGTCTCACCATGGGTGTTAGTGGTCCCTGGGCATGAGCTAGTTCTTGAAAATAAGGCACCATATTTTTTGTAAGTAAAGGAAGTAGGAATTACTTCCAGAGTGAAGTGAGTAAAGGCTTGAGAATGGTATATCCTATGCTAAAAACAACAGTATATTTGTTCAATATTTTATTGATACTTTACATTTGTTCAATACATATTTTATTGTGGATTTACTGGAACCTCTGCAGTAGAGAGTGATGTGAATGCAACAGCTTAGAAGAGTTGCATACGAAGTATTTTTCTGAGTCATAGCTATTGTGAGATTGGAAAGAGTTATTTCAATTTCTGTTCTTTCTTCATGCCCTTTCTGTCTTCCATCTTGGTTGAGAGCAACATCCATTGGTAGGGCATTGGTCTGTGTATCTCTCCTTTTTGCTGACCTTTAGTGAAAGAAATTTACTTCTAAACAGTATTAGAAACTTTTGTGCCAATAAAAAATATCTAAACACAACTAAAGCTTCAAGTAGCCATGTCTTGCTTTTGTCTACATGCAAGGAAAATGGAAAACTTGTCATAAGCTCCAAGAAAAACAGGAACTCTAGGGAGGAATTAGCTTCATAGATTTGTATAATAATTTAGGCTGTAAAAAAACTGTAAGATCATTGAGTCCAATTACCTACTGTAACTTGAAAAGGGACTCCAAAGTCACAAATCTCATTGAATGACCTTCTCACACCACTTTCAGCTGATGTCTTTCTCTTCCAAATTATTATAATTAAGAGTGCACTCATTAAATTTTTTTCTTTTGTTAGATGGATGAAGGTATTTTATAATGTGGCCAAATAATGTGCCCATTATGAGTTTCAAATCTGGTGCCAAAAAATATCTGCATCTCTTCTTAAATTGCATTTGAAAACTCAGAAGGAGGGTCATTGTAAGACAATTTGGGAAGGAAGCCATGTGAGTTTAAGCAGTAACTCCCCATGTTTGAATGTTATTGTCCGATGTTTTCTTAATAATTAAGGTTCATAAATACAGTGGAAGTAAAGCAGGGCAAGATTATTACCAGATTTAAGTGAGCCAAGCATGTTGACCCTGTGTGTGTAAACATCCTATACAATCATATCCAAATGAAGTTTGGAATTGTTTGAAAGGCATAAAGAATCTAAACATATTTGTCTGTACTTGCATTTTCCAAATCAATTCTTTAAAACAACTGTATAAAACACTGGTGTTCTTAGTACAGCCAGTGTTTCTCCTTTGGATTTCACCTTATTTTTTAAGCAAAAATAACTCACTTATCTTTCCTATCTTGGTGCCAATTGTTCATTTTTACCTACTTACGTCATCACACATTCATATTACTTTCATTTTTATTTTCTGCTTATTTTCTCTAGCGTACTTTCCGTCCTGCGTATATCTGAATTTAAATGCAACCATGGTTTTTAAAAATACCTTGTGGAAGTTGAGATGTTTAGAACAACTTTGTAACAAAGTTTATTTCCAAGCACTACCTTGGTACTGCAAGATACTCATCACTATTCAGATGCTGGCTGTGGGGGAAAAATAATAAAGTAATATGATTTTTAAATTTTGTTTGGGGTTTTTTTATGTTGAGCCAAACATGTCCTCTCTAAGCAGGAACAAAGCTTTTGTGTTATACCAGAGAAAAACTTTAAGAAATCAAAATTTGAATCTAAGAACCATTTAAACCCAGCGGCAACAGAATTAGAAGCAGAGTAGCAACTGGTGTACTTTCATGATGTATGAGTAGGAAATGATAGTTGAAAGCATTGCTTTATGTAAATCATAGTATATTTGATTGAAGACAAGTGTCAATGATTTTGTCCACTGGTAGTTAAACACAACCTATGAGACTGTCATTTCAACACAAAAGATTTGTATCATTTCTTGATTTAAACAAATTTTCTTGGTTTATAATGTGGGTTTCTCTGAATAGCAGGCAAGTTTCTGTGTTTTCTTCTTAGCTGAGACAGATGAAAAATGCATATTACTTTTTCTCCAATAACACCAACAGTTTTGTTTCATTGTAAAATCCCAGGCAATAGATGTATAAAATGCAAACCTGTAACTGTGCTGGAAGATGTACCAAATTTCAACACAGAGCAACAAAATATTCCGTGATGGAAGTGAAACACAAGAATCATCAAATGCAACTCCTGACCCTTCACAGGGCATCTCAAAAATCTGTCTAAGAGTGTTGTCCAAACACTTGAACTCTGTCACGTTATTGCTGTCACCACTTCCCAGGGGAGCCGATTCTGGTACTCAGAGACCCTCTGGGTAAGGACCTTTTTCTGATCCAACCTAAACCTCCCTTGACACAACTTCAGGCCATTCCCTTGTATTCTGTCACTGGTCACCACAGAGAAGAGATCAGAGTCTGCCCCTCCTCTTGTCCTTGTAAGCTTAATTTTTAAAAAAATAAATATCGTCAAAATGTGACACATTTCAACAACATATAAGATAATCTGTTACAGAGGTGTTATTAAAAGAACATTTGATATTGTGCTATATTTAACATTTTTTACTCAAGTTACACTGCCAATTTTCTTTATCTTCATATAATATGGCATCTGTGATTTTGATATTGTGCCTGTGATTGCAAATTACAGTAGCTACAAATTGAATGAGTTTGGTGTCAATATCTGACTGAACTCAAAAGAAAGGGCTTTGGCAAACCAGCTCTTACTTCTGTTGGAATGAGACTGAGGAATTTCGGAGAGTTGAAACCAGTTTAACTGGTTGTTCATAAGCAGAGGTTTTGACATCATGGTCTTTAAGCTATTTACATGATGGTTTTGGCATGTCTTTGAGCTATATAAATAAGTGAAGTTTTGGGTCAACTTACGTATTTTTTACTTTTTCAAAAAATTCTGAGTCCTGAATCATGAGTTGGATGGAAGTGAAAAACTTCTGAGAGATTCATGCACATGGCTTTGAAAGAAATCCCTTGCTCTTTTCAGATCTGATCTCAGAGTTTCCGGTTTCAGTATTTTCTGAGATTCCTGTACACAATTAGCTGTGACTTATGGGCTTTAAGGATATGCCTAAGGAGATGACAGCAAGATATCCCTTATATGTTCAATTTTAATGAATTTCATATGAAAAAAGGTTATATTTGAGAGAAGCTGTGGGTTTGAGGACAAGATCATTAAACAGACTTTTTTTGTGATAGTATCCCTTACCACCTATCTTTTAGGACTGAATATCTGTAATGACAGAATCTATCTCAAACTGACAGCCTATAGGCATCATGATCCTATATCAGACTGTCCTATGGTTGATTTAGTTGAAATAATTTACTCCTAAAATGAATTTGTATGTGCTTTCTTTTTTTAAGTTGTCAAACACCTGTGAAAAATTGTATGTATAGGACATTGTATGTTAACTGTCTTCATAGTATGACTTATGTATTTTCTGTAGGCTTATAAAGTTATATTTAACTTTTATACTGTTCATTCAGCTGCTGGTAAACAGGAAAATGGGTTATTCAGGGTTGGGGGCACTTTTGAAGAATGAGTTATGTTTTTCTTATTGCAAAACCAGTTGTCAAAATGTTAAAAAATATCTCCTTATTTCTTCTTTTCAGAAAACAAGCACTTATTTTCCCCTTCCCCCAAAAAATTTACCATTTTCCTTTTAACTGGGAAACATTTCTGTTCCATTCCTGATTCAAACAAAAAGCCTTCAAATGATCAATAAGGAAGTATTTTCAGAAAAGTTTTGCTGAAACAAATGTGGCTCAAATATACACATGGTTTCAATTTCCTGAGAAGCACTGACATTTTTACTCAATTTCCTCTTAATCCTGCATCACTCACAACTCCCTTGCTTCTGGATTCCTTTCTCAGCAGTCAGGGGTGGGGTTAAAAAAACTTTGAAATGGAAGAGAGCTCAACCAGCTCATTCTGTGTAATAAAATCCATTCCACTGTGGTTCTAATTTCATCAACTAACACAAGTCAACATCAAGCGTTAATGAGAAAAGGTTTCCAATTAGATACAGTCTGACACTGACCCAGCTTTTCAGTCACCTTCAATTGTCAGCGATAAAAAGGACGGTTCAATATGATATGGATCATTCACTCCAAATCTCCACAACTCATTTATGACAAACACAGCTAACAGAGCATAGGGAACTGCTGAATTGTTTTCATTATGTTGGCACATTGGCTTTAGACTACAGTGGTAATGATCTTTAGAGGTTTTCTGTACAGAGTGTCACTAATGAGCAGACGAGGATGGGGCGATGAGGTGATGACAACCCACATTTTCAAGGGACAATACCAGCAACATGATGATGCTTAAAATTCCTTATTATTTCTGGAAAGTAATTCACTACCATAGAGAAGAGAGAGTTAGGAGGTTAAGCTATTAAATAAAATGAGTACAGAAAGTGAATAGCTCATTAAAAATGAAACACTTTTACAAAATACACAAGACTTGTTTTTACCAGTCACTGGAAAATGTGCTTCAGTCCGTCTTTCCAAACACAGTTACTTAGACTGGTATTTTGTAAGCTAGGAAATCTAGGGATGTGTTAAAATCCTTCAGAAGCGCATTTTCCAGTGCAGTATTCTTCTACCTTCAAATCTAGAACACATATGGGGAATAAAGTTAGGTAGATGTTAAATTCATTCCCAGGTCAAAGGCTTAATACTGACCAGGACATTAAAGGGCAACTTCAAGATATTGACCTTTATTCCAAAAAAACTTTTCCAAAACTGGGTTGTAATGAGAACCCGCAATTTGTGAAAATGTTAAGCATGGCAAGTCAGTAAATTACAGCACTGCTACAATCACTAAAAATTAAGTTAACTTAATGCATAAAAGCTATCTGAGGACTATAAAATACAATAGCCATAGGTGATATTCTATTCTTTGAGACTGTGTAGCACTTTTACATCAGTTATTGTGGTTTTTCCTTTCTAATATTCCTTGAAATCCTTTTATTTCAGAATGGAATTAATTCCTTTATATAATTGTGGAACATGGGTTTTGAAAACTTGAATTAATTTCTGTCCGTATAAACTATTTCCTGGAAAACACATTCCAAGGATCAGGGTACTTGGGGAAGAAAGGAAGGCTAGAACAATAAAAAACGAATGTGTTGAGATTTGTTTATTACAGATACCAAAACTTGAAGTTTTCCATCAGAGACTATGTTGCAAGATGAAATGAATGCATATCAAACATGTTCATCAGAAATGAGCTCAGTAAATATCAGCTTTGCAAAATCTACAAATTAATACATTTTCCAGTTAATATTTGTCTGTAGTGTCAAACAGAGTTGACTGGTCAAAAATCTATTCCCCTAGAAAATTTTTCTGTTCTAATTTTATGTCAAATAGACTAGGAAAAGCCCATACATATTTGCTTGATATACCCATAAGTATGTCAGGCTGCTTTTAAAAATTGTATCAAAATTCTTGAGTCTGAATGATTAAAATCTATTTTGCACGTAATTTTCCATTTTTCTCCTTTGCAGGATAATTTTGAAACTCTTTTTCATACTTGAGAGAATCATTAACTCTGTGGAAACACATTAAGATTCATGGATTTTGTGTTTCTTTTTTGTCCACAGACAAACGATGTAGAAAGAAATTTCCTATTGTAATTTTAAAAAAGTTCCATAAAGCCATGCCAGCTGTTCTGATATATGGATTTCATGTGTCCTAAGTTCTATTTGACACTGCAACCTTGCCTGGTATATATCTGAAAGTATAGACCAATGATTTTCCATCTTGATTAATCATTCCTCTTTTTGCATATTGATTTCAAGATCATACCATATAATAAATAATTCTTCCTAGGAAGTTCTGCACCATCCAGGTCTGCCTATGGGTCAACTTTGTCTTCCTTGCATCATGGGACAAAAATTTTCACTGTGTGTCATTTGCACCATCAGTTTATAAGGCAGATGCACCCTGTTGTATTGTAAATGGATCTGGACACTTCAGCATGTTTCAATGTGAATTCTTTCAATGGGTCAAAACCTAATTATTTTCAGTACATAAAATGGGAATCTGCCAAGCTTGTGTGTGTGTATATATGTGTATATATATATATATATATACATATACATAGTCATGTGTTGGACAGAGAGGGTTGTGCATGGTTCAAAACTCAGAACTGAAAAACTTATCTATTGTAAACATTTTATATATGTAATTTTTGTATAAGTCTGTATAGCTGTGTAAACTTCAGACACAGTGTCAGCATAGAATATTACATGCAAACATCAGGAAACAGAGGCAAAACAAAAATAGCAAATGTCTCCAGAAATTAGAGTACTTATATTCTGCTTGTATGAATTCTGAGTATCATGATAGGAACTCTCTTAAGAAAAGAGAAAAAGATGTAATCCACAAATCTGAGAAGTGTGTTGCTCTTTCTGTAACATAACTCTGAAGATTCATTCCTTTTGTTTTTTGGGTATGGAAGGAAATAGGCCTCTGAAGAATCTAGTTCAGAACAGGGGGATATATATTTATCTTATACTTGTGGTTCTAGTTACTATGTAAACAGCTGTTTGACCCCAGCTCTTCCACATCATGATATGCCAGTGTGGCTATTCTTTGGACATGCCAGATAACCCTGCCCTGGACAAAAAAAATGACCATGTTTGTGCTGGAGTCTACATGCTTTCTTGGCCTGGTCTGGTCCTACTGCTCTTCCTGGGGATTATTTAACAGGACCCACCATGCAGAGGGCCTTCGCTGCAGTCTAGAGCAGTATAAGGCATGTCTACCTCCTACCAATTAAGTTCTATTACATAAGTGGATCAAATCATAAGTCAAACAAAGAGCTCACCTTGATTCATTATGCTACATAAGCATATCCTGAATTCCCATGAAAATTTTCTCAGCTCTGGACTGTTTATGAATCACAGCTAAGACCTCCTCAGACCAAGAAGAATGGAAGATCTTCTTGGGACTTTGCTTGTGAGAGGTGACTGCCATTAGGTAGGAAAGGAGGGGATTGTATTAATAATGTGTGATTACACTCCTGGAATTTATTGCTTTTTACCCCTGTCCTTGGTGCTGGCATGCCTAATACAGGAGTTGACTGTCAAGTGCTGTAGCTTAAAACAAAATATTTTGGTGGAAGATATATTAAATATTGGGCAGAAATTCTTAGCTGTGGGAGTGGTGAGATACTGAAAGAGGTTGCCCAGAGAAGTTGTAGTTGCCCTGTAAATGGAAGTGCTTAAGACCAGGTTGAATGGAACTCTGAGTAAACTGGTCTAGTGGAAGGTGTCTCTGCCCACAGCAGAGGGGTTGAAACCAGATGATCCTTAAGACGATCAGCCCAAAATGATCCAGATTATTTCAGCCAAAAACATTCTACGATATATCCGTTACATTCCTTCCGTGTGTGAAACACTTCCTACTCAAAAACATTTTTATCCCAAGTATTTTCACAGCAAAGGCACAGCATGCTAGGATTTACTTTCAGTAGTGGATTATCAGCACAAGATTGAAGACAAACCTTTTTGATTTAAAATCCATTTAGTTTTTACAGCCGTGTAGGAGATATATGCTGTGAAACCTATCCATGTGCTATTGCCTGGCTTGGATTTGTACAGGGATTTACTAATCAATGTCTTCTACCAACACAAGCAAATGGAAGAACTACTGCATTTTCTTTTGGGAACTGAGGTTGTGAGTGTTTTGACTTAATTTGCCAACTTCTGTGGTTGTGGTAATGTATCGAGTCCTTTGACTTGGAGGCAATTGAAACTCTACAAGTTACTACATAGCACTGTGGTGGAGTTTCACAATACCCTTGGGATGTATGTTACCTAACAAAACAGTTTGCAGCTTCCATCGATCTATTTATCTTATTTATTTATTTATTTTAAAATCCCAACCCCAAATCTCTTGTTCCACAACCACTAACTTTGTACAGTGAATATTCATAATTCTATTGATTTCAGCCTTCCAGAAAGAAACCAAAAATATTAAACTAGGTTTAGGTCACTACCCTGTAAGTTTTATCTCTGTGTATTGTAAAAGATATAACAGAAGACATATTAGGCCAATATTTTATTCTTATGATGGATAGATGTGACTTGTAATAGATAGGTAAATTTGCAGATGCTTCAGGATATGCACTTCACCTAACTGTTGAAAGTTCTCTTCTGCCCTTAATTATTGTGCAGGGCTATGTGTTTTTCCAATGGTAATTGAAGTTATGAAGAAATACAATTTGGAATTATATTTATTTATCTTTCCTATATAAAAGTAAGACTTCTGGGGAAATGTCATGATTTTTGGAAGGTTATAAGTACTTTCCAGCTCTAAATCAGTTCAAACATATCCAGAGAGTAGCCTTTCTTGATTTGTTTTATAATTTTTGCTATTGGTAGCTACTGAAAAAGAAATGCAAAAAAACCCAAACAAGGTGGACAAAAGTTAATGGAATTCTTCTAAGCATAAAGTTACATTCTCTGCATTTCAGGTTTTTGGCAGAGCTTCAGAATATGTTGCTTGAACTGTCACATCTATCAGACGTTAGAGTTAGCTTGGCAAGAGAATATGTGTTCACCATATCTAGATAGGAAGTGCATCGATTTCATAACAAATAACTGAAAAAAATGAGGTTGCATTTCTTAAGCAGTATAACTCTATAGTCAACACAGCTGAAATAATATTGAATCTTTTAGAATTCTCATACTGTTAATCAGATTATTATTGTATGAATAATGTGTTCTATGAACCCAATATAGGAATACATGGACCTCATTTTTCCCCTGAGAAACTGATTCGATTGTTGTCATAGTGTGCTGATTAAAAAAAAAAACAAAAAGTAAAGGTAAGAAGAAATTCAGGTCTTATGTTGCTAAGGACTTAATTTTGCAGAGGCATTATGAGAGTTAATAGACAATGTCCCATAAACTGGGTGGACTGTTTTACAGGCTGTATTTTTAGGATGAAAACTGCAGCTCCTCAGAAATTTTGGAATCTTAATTTGACATACAAATTACATTTTTTGTAAAGAAGAAGAATCTTTTCTACACAGCCCTTGTTCACAGGGCCATGACAGAAGATGGATTCATTCTGCCACTCATCATATTACTAACAAGAAATATGGTAGGACAAATGAGTTTGCGATTACAAATCATAATAAGTAAAATTGATACCCCTTCTAAAATATATACAAAAAAATCAATTGGCAGAACACTTGCTATATGGTGTCATATCTCCCTATCATGCAGCTGTGAAGAAAGCAGGCGCTGTGAAGAACTTGGACTGATTGCAATCCACAGCCTCTGAAAGAAAAGCAAAAAAACCCTAACAAGGTAGACAAAAGCTGTCTTTCCAATTTGTCAATATAGCATTTCAATGATTATAAAAATTAGGATGCTATGAAGTATTTAATATATAATTATTTGAGCAATTTCAGGTTTCTGAAAACATCTTCCCTCAGAAACAACCATAATAGTTGAAGGTTCTTGTGGTGCTCTTTCCTTAATCTCAAGGACAAATTTAATACAAGTATACTATGATTGCAAGAGTAGCTCATGCTTTATTAAATATCTGATGTTCCACGTGGAAGAATGGAGGGAAGGATTGCAAAAATCAGAGAGAGTAGTTATGAATATCCTGTGGACAAAGAGCTTCAGTGTGCATTGCTGCTTTATTAGATGCTAGAGGCTCCATAGTGATGAAAACTGCAGGCATGAGCACATCTTGAATACATATCCCCTTGTTAATGATAAATGTCATGAACTCACTGGAGACTTTGCCACAGTCAAGGAACACACAGCACTGCTCTCTGCTGTGGATTCTCCTGTGGCTAATAGTAGCTAAGCTCTCGATGTAATCCTGTTATACTAGTGTCTACTAGTGTCCACTATACTAGTGACTAATGTCAGCCTGACATGAGGTACAAACTTTGAAGATCAGATACCACTGATTGTGGTGCTATCTTTTGAGTATGTTATTTGATGTTGAAAAAGACTAAAAATCATTCTGTGGTCTTTCCCTTGATGACAACAGAACAGTATTTGTGCCTTTCTTTTCTAGTTTCCAATTTTCATGAAATTCACAGGGAGTTAATATATTTGAGAGCTCTGCTTCACAAATTTTAATTGAAATTGGCTTCTGGATTGAAAATTCAGGGAGTGCAGAGAGTTAACAGAAAGATACAGCATGACTGCCTAAGTTTAGGAAATCACGCTAGTAATTTTCCCCCTTGTTTCTCTTCAAGTGGAGTGAGAGGGATTTGAGACGAACTGGAATTATGACTGTAGTGTTTGAACTTTACAGCACCTTAGATGAAAACAGACAAAGTGTTTTGTGTCTCCTTTTCCTAAAATGTGATGGAAAACACATCTGAAGAGTGTCCTATAGTTGGCTTAAATAGCTAGCATAAGTTGTTCAGATATTTTTTATTGTCATATCAAGTGCAGTCAGTAATTACATACTGTTTCACAAAGTACCTTTACTTTTGCTTGGGAAAGAAAGAAAATTACGTTTGACATTTTCACATTGCTTTTAGAGAGGCATAGCAGGCTGAGTTTTATTTAAAAATTGAATTTCCCTCACTGCAGAAATAACAAAGTCAGCCAATGTTGCCATTTTAACTTTTCCTTTTCTCACTTCCCTAAATACTATACATGGAAGGATCCTTTTCAAATTATTTAATTTCTTGTTGACTAATCATATCTGTTTGCTTGAGTGTAAATAATATAGGCAATATAGGCAAGACTAAGAAAATGTCTTCAAACTGATGGAAGACAGTAAACCCCTCCAGAAACCTCTGTGCAATTTATGCTGGTAAACAATAATTGGATTTGGAAATTCTCCCAAACATGCAGCACTCTTGTACTTTCGTATGAGAGAACTTTTTTTACTTTGGCCTGTTTAGGTGTGTTGAGGAATTGGATATAGAATATGCATTGTAAATTCTGCCACCAAGCTCAGAAGGACTTCTGGGCTGGCAAGACTCTATTTTGTAAACTCCCTTGACTGTGTGGAAAATGAATTTGCACTGGCATCTAGTCAGATGCTGTTGATTCTTAAACCCCCAACAGAAATATAACTAGAAAAAAGCTTGTACCATCTACTATAAGGTAAGTGCATATGTATTATAGGATTGATGTTTGCAGAGGTGGCTTGAAAGTGCTCTCTGTAGAAGAAAAGTAGTTTGGTACCTACCGCTCCTACAACCCTTGGAGGTTTGAAATTCACAACAAGGATACAATCATGAAATCCAGAATATGAGGTAAATTCATAGGCATTCCAGATGTGGTGTAAATAAAAGTTAGTCATTGTTTTTACCTTCAGGAGTCACAGGTCCTGTGCCTGCCTTTGAACCAGTGACATAGAGGTAGAAGTATCTTACATTTCATCAGTGCATTCCATCTGGTTCCTGCCTTTTAATTTCTTCTTTATTCCAGATGATATCTTCTGTGTCATAATATTTACAGTACTGTGAACATTCTTCCCTTTATCTCCTCATTTCCATCTGGTTTCTCCTGTCCATCACAAAATGTATATATGAAAAGCAATTTGACTGGGAGGACACAAATGCAAGCCTTTCCGTAATAACGTAACTCAGTATCTGATGAAATAATTGAATGCTAGGAGTTTTACTGCATATGGAACTGTACTTCTGAAATAAAATCTCGTGGTTATGACTCATCTCCTTTCACATCAGTGGCACACTGGTGTGTTTACATAGTATTTCTAGTAACATGGCAGATGGAAACATTGTTCACAGTGTTGATCCTGTCCTGTTTAAAGCAGGAGAAAGCAGAAAAAGCAGGAGAAAGTTCATATGGACTTAAAGACTTTTTCTTCTTAACTTTTTTTATAGCTGAAATGATGTACTAAAAATAAAATATTCAGAGTCTGCTGGTTTTATTTTTGCTGTTATCTTTCTGGTATTGAACCAGTGAGAACTAATAGTATCTTATGATACTTTCTGTACAATAAGTTTCACTGTTCAAACTTTCAGTGAAACTGATCAGTCTATACTGTTTGAAACTGCACATATTCAAACTTTATATAGAATATAATTTTTAGCTGCAGTGTTTATTCTGACTCTGCAGCCTGGAGGTACTGTAGTACTATAGTGTACAGTACCTAGCTTCCACTGCATAATGGAATTATTTATTATATTTGATCCTCTCTTCTAAGTAGAGCCCAAAAGTGTACCTTTAATAAATTAAAATATTTAGCAGCAACACATAAATTTTTCTATTTTACATGAGATTTGTAGCAGTAGCAGTTAGCCCTTGACAATCACTTATATCAATTGATGGTAATTGAGTACTATTTCCTTTCCTGTATACTCAGCAATATATTTAGTTTTATATTTATGGATCACATCTTTCTCTGAAAATATGATATTTCTGTAATTAAAATTAATAAATACTCATTGCAGATACTTGGTAAATTGTAAGTATTTTTTTAGGAAACATAAGGAAAAAGGAGTGCTTTATATAAGGTAGTAGCAAACAGATCATTACACATACATAGTACAACAAGTCACAATTAATAGTTACTCAAATAGCAAAGCTTCCAAAGGCTGACTTACCTCTGCAATTTATTTGTGCTACTGCTGTTTCTGTAACATTGAAGAGCTTTGAAATACATGTTTTTTGTAAATATTTTCTTTTTCATGATTGTCCATGTTTTTGTCCAGACCTATTATCTTAGCAACTTGTAACCATTAAAGACTGTAATTCTGCTCAAGGGATAAGTGTATTAATTGCTTGAGACATTTCACTTTTCCCACTCTGAAAGTCTGTCCTTGGCTAGCTGGAATGTTTTTGCTCCCTTGAGAGACTGCACCTCAGCAACAGCTGTTTTTCTCCACAGGGTGCTCAATCATAAGTTCTTAAAAATCTTCTCCGAGAATCTGCTAGAAATAAAAAGTTTGATAAAAGTGTCTTGCGTGACCACTTTCCACAGTACTCAAGTGATCTTCTGTTATGTGGGGAAATCATTCTTATAATGAAATACTGAATATCAAATTTTGATGAGAAGCTGTAACATAAGAGCTCAGAGGAGCTGTGTGTATCTTAGATCTGTTTCTCCTCTAAAAGAAGCATTTGGGAAAGCTTACCCAAATACTTGAGTGAATCACCAGAGAGTTTTGATAAGTTTATTTCTGAGTGTGGGGTTTTGATTACAGCCAGAAGGGGTATGGATCCAGTTGGACTGTCACAGCAAAATGACACATTTTGTCTCTTTGGATTTCCAAAACGTGCATTTCTTTGTGGAATTCCTATCAGACCGTGTTCATTACTATATCAGGACATGAATGTGATCTCTTTGGTCACCCCATGGTTGTTGATCTTGACTGGATGCTAGGCACCTACCAAAGTCACCCTGTCACTCCCCTTCTCAATTGGACAGGGGAGAGAAAATGAAAGTCTTGAGGGTTAGAATAAGGGTAGGGAGACAAATTACCAATTACAATAATGGGCAAACGAGACTTGATTTAGGGAAAATAAATTTATTACCAATCAAATCGCAGTGGGATAAGAGGAAATAAAATAAAATGCTAAAACAGCTTCCCCACACACCTTCTTTTGTCACAGATTCAAATTCATTCTTAGATTCTCTACATTCTCCCCACAGCAGCACAAGTGGATGAGGAATGGGAGCTGGATACAGTTCCACACACATTTGTTTCTGTCATGCCTTCCTACCCTCACTCTTCCTCTGATCCAGTGTGAGGTTCCTCACACAGGGTACAGTCATCCATGAGCTCCTCCAACATGAGCCCTCTCCACAGGTTGCCATTCTACATGACCTGTTCCAGCATGCATTCATCCCATGGGGTTCAGTTGTTCATGAGTGACCTGTTCCTGTGTGTCTCCACGGGGTCACAAGTTCTGCCAGGAAAACCACTCCAGTGTGGTCCCTCTCTTCACAGGGCCACAGCCCCTGACAGGATCTTGTTTCAGCACAGGCTTCTCACATGGTCACAGCCTTCTTTGGGCACATCTACCCCTTCTGTTGTGGGGTCCTCCACAGGCTGCAGGCAGATATCTGCTCCTATCTGCTCCCCCATGGACCTCCATCAGCAGAAGACTGGCAACCTACCTCACCATGGCCTTCACCATGGGCAGCAGGGGAATCTGCTGTGGCACATGGAGCACCTCCCACCTGTCCTTCTCCACTCACTTTGGTGTCTGCAGAGCTGTTTCTCCAGCGTAATCTCAGTCCTCACTGTCAGGTGCTGCTGCACAGCAGGTTTAGCCTGTTCTTAAAAGAGTTATCCTCAGGCACTGCTGCTGTTGCTGATGGCTTGGCCTTGGCTGTCAGGGTGGACAGCTTGGTGCCATCTGGCAGTGGGTCTATCAGACATAGGGGAAAATTTAATCAGCTTCTCATGGAAGTAGTCCCTCCACTTACCCTCTTCAATCCTGATTCCTGCTGTCCAAGTAGTCTGGAAAGAGGCAAGACTGTGACAAAAAGATTTTACTCCCTCCAATTTTATGACCAGAGAGATTTTGTAGCCTAGTCTCTTGAGTATTCCCTATGTTCCAGTGAATTTGAATTTTGGAATAGAAATTTTTTAGATGAAATTTTGCTTTATGTATATATTGTGGCATACAACTAAAAAAACTGTACAATCACAATTAATTGGCTCCTGCTGGAACAAAGAATGAAATCAGGAAAGGGATTATGGATGCAATATGGATACAAGGTTCCTCAGCAGATACTTTATACATACATGAATGATATGCACAGAGGACTGGATACTGGCCCAAATTTAATTTCTGGTCAAGAGGTAATGTAAATGTGCAGTCCCAGCAATGCTGCAGACTGCAGCAAATCAAAGCACAATCCATTCTTTGTGCCATACACCAGTCAATAATGTCAGCACACCCAACAAAAAGTCTATGACCAAAAGGTTGTAAGGCTGTTAAGCTTTTTGTCTTTCCTCTGTGATTTGTTTTATTGTGATTGACAATGCCTTAATTAATTATATTTTTAATTTTTTTTCCTTTAGTAACATAGCATCATGTAAAGAAAGAGGGAGTCTTCCCATGAAAAAATGTTTTAATCTGTTCAGAAATAGAACATTTGGGAGGGCACTGGATGTGACAGACAAAAGGAAATGATGAAAGTTACACCAGGAATTAAAAGCATGTCACTGAAACTGGAGAATTAACCAAATGTGTCAAGAGTGGTTAGTCAGGCTATAGGAGAGGTAGGACAAATGCATGCATTGTGCACAACTTGCTACAATATGAAGAGACTGAGCTGGAAAAATGAACTCTTCCATGTCTTGTTAGCTTTCACAATGTTAATCTTTCTAATTTTTATTCGAATACATAACTGCTTTTTGGCTCTGAAACCCTCCTCTTGGGAGGCTCATTTAAGACCATGGCTAGGCACATCTACCTCAAAGATCTGACTAGGAGACCTTAGATATACTGCTAAAGTGGATTAGATAAAGTGGATAAAGTAGAAAAGTGGATTAGAACTTTACAGTTACAGTCTTATTTTTTCCATGGTTGTTGTTACAGGATTAATCTGTTGCATGTTTGCTGTTTTCTGGAGACATAGATTTATTAAATTTCCACTGTTCTTGCTGATAAGTAGCTGGAAAAAGTGGTAGCAGACATAAACACTAACTGTTTAAATGGTGACAAGATGGCTGCTTTGCTGTCTCCCTTTTCTTGACTTTGTTTCTTATACTTCCAGCTCTTCGAATTTTTTGAAGCCACTGGTGCATGTACTAGTGACATCAGGAAAGATAAGAAATGAAGAAACTCAGACTTGGCACTAGGCCAAGCTATCTGCAGTTTGTCTTTTCAACAGAAAAATTGATGTACAAGCAGCATCCCTTCAATTTTGCCAATGTCAATTACTGGAAAAAAAATCAAAATATGTTTATTTTAAATTTTAAAGAGGAAAATTTTGTTAGTTAAACAAAGTTGGAGGGAAGTAGGGTTTGGTCTTGACCATGAAGCTGTCCTCTCCTCCGTTATGATATAAGTCTAAGTTTTGCTACTAACTTGTTCTGTTGTAATGTGCATTTGAAAATCACCTGAAGTCTACTGGGCAGAAGTGGTGGGTGAGGATAAACCCTCTATGGCATGCAACCTGACCCATGGATCAGATCATCTCCATGTGGAAGGGGTGCTTGACACAGGGGCAGATGTGACAATCATACCCGAAAGGATGTGGCCGTCACACTGGGACCTGCAACGCGTGCCAGGCAAAATCCAGGGTATAGGAGGGGTAAAATTGGCCAGAATCTCAAAACCCATTGTGCAGATTGAGGGACCAGACAGAAAATTGGCCAGTGTCTGTCCATTTGTTACAGACTATAAGTGCCCCCTATGGAGGAGAGACACCATGTCCAGTGGGGGGTCAAATTAGTTATCCCTAAAACTCCCCAGGATTTTTAATGGCAGCCACTGTAGAGTGCCCTGCCCAAAAGTTAACATGGTTAAATGACACTCCAATTTGGGTAAATCAGTGGTCACTTAGCAAAGAGAAGCTTAAGGCACTAGAGGAGCTTGTAGAGGAGCAATTGGCAAAGGGCCACATAGAGGAAACAACTAGCCCTTGGAATTCCCTGGTTTTTGTGATAAAGAAACCAGGGAAAGACAAGTGGTGTCTTCTCCATGATCTCCGGGAGATAAACAAAGTATTTGAGGACATGGGGTCACTCCAACCTGGGATGCCTTCTCCAACAATGCTTCCCCAAAATTGGCAATTGGCTGTCCTAGACACCAAGGACTGTTTCATCCAAATTCCCCTCCACCCAGAGGATGCCCCACGTTTTGCTTTCTCGGTTCCTACCACCAATCGAGAAGCCCCAATGAAGAGGTACCACTGGAAAGTCCTTCCCCAGGGAATGAAGTATAGTCCCTCCATCTGTCAGTGGTATGTAGCCTCGTTGCTTTCCCCAGTGCGTGCTGAAAAGGGGGAGGCCATTATCCTACACTACATGGATGATGTGCTTGTGTGTGCCCCCAATGACCCTCTACTCCAACACACACTTGACCTAGTGGTTAAAGTTTTAACCTCTGCTGGATTTCAATTGCAGGAGGACAAGGTCCAAAGGACGCCACTTTGGAGGTACCTGGGCTTGGAAATAACTGCGCGGACCATTGTGTCACAGAAACTGGTAATTAATAACAATCCAAAAACCCTAGCAGAACTCCATTCCTTCTGTGAGTCTTTGAACTGGGTCAAGCCCTGGACAGGCCTAACCAATGAGGACCTAGGCCCCCTCCTCAATTTATTAAAGGGGGAGAGAGAGCTGGATTCTCCCAGAGAACTGACCCCAGAGGCAAAAACAGTCATTAAAAAAAGCAGAAAAGGCTTTGGCCACAAGGCAAGCTCACCAGTATCACCCCGAGCTGCCCTTCAAATTTATTATCCTGGGAAAGCTGCCACACCTGCACGGTTTGATATTTTAGTGGACCAAAGGGCAAAAAGATTCACTTTCAATCATAGAGTGGATTTTCCTTTCACGTGCAAGACCCAAGACCATCACTAAGCCACAGGAGCTGATAGCACAGCTGATTTGTAAGGCAAGGGTAAGACTGCATGAGCTGGCTGGTTGTGACTTTGCATGTATTCACCTCCCGGTCAAGCTTTCAAAGGAGGGGAAGAACTCTCCCAAGAAACTGTCCAAAGAAAGGTTTGAGCACCTGCTTCAGAGCAATGCCAACCTGCAGTTATCTCTGGATAGCTACAGTGGACAAATACCAGTCCACGCCCCATCTCACAAGCTGTTTAATGAGGAATTCCACCTCATTCCTTATGAGAAAAGGATCCATAGGCCACTCAATGCTTTCACGGTGTCCACTGATGTGTCTGGAGCATCCCACAAGTCAGTGATGACTTAGAGAAATCCACAAACTCAAAATTGGGAAGCTGATGTTGAATTTGTGGAAGGATCACCCCAGGTAGCTGAACTGGCCGCAGCTGTGAGAGCCTTTGAGAAATTCTCAGAGCCAATTAACTTGGTAACTGACTCAGCCTATGTAGCAGGGGTGGTATCCACAGCAGAGCAGGCAGTTCTCAAGGACATGGAGAACGAGCAGCTCTTCAGGTTGCTCTCCAGACTAATTTATTTGGTTTCGCATAGAGAACACCCATTCTTATGTGATGCATGTAAGGTCACACACCGATCTGCCAGCTGAAATTGCAGAAGGGAATCATAAGGCTCCCTTGTTGCCCCAGCTGAGAAAGCACATCTCCCTGACATTTTCCAACAGGCAAAGCTGAGCCACCAGCAGTACCATCAAAATGTGCCAGGTCTGATCCATCAGTTCCAGCTAACATGGAGTCAGGCTCAAGCCATTGTGGCCACCTGTCCCAGCTGCCAGCTCCAGGCCATGCCTTCACTGGGTATGGGGGTTAACCCCCGAGGCCTTGACAGATGTGAAGTGTGGCAGACAGACATCACACACATTCCCAGTTTTGGTCACCTCAAATATGTACATGTGAGCATTGATACATATTCAGGTGCAGTTTATGCCTCTGCCCACACAGGAGAAAGGGCTGTGCATGACAAACAACACCTAGTGCAAGCCTTTTCAGTGCTGGGGATCCCTAGGGAAATCAAAACAGACAATGGCCCAGCGTACACATCCAGGGAGCTCCTAGAGTTTGTCCAGCAGTGGGGAGTGGAACATAAAACTGGCATCCCCCACTCCCCCACAGGCCAAGGTGTGATCAAGCGTGCCCACCAGATGCTCAAACAGGTCCTGGTTAGACAGAGCAGTTCAACTGTGTGGATGTCTCCACAGCAGAAGCTCTGTAAAGCCATGTTTACTATCAGTTTTCTAAACTGTTCCTTTGAAAATATGAGTCCACCTGTGGTTTGTCACTTTAACAGTAGTAATCAATTCAAACTGGCCCAGTGTCCACCAGTTTTGATCAGGGACTCAGAAACTTGGGAATCCACCAGTCCCTATGAGCTTGTTCCCTGGGGACGTGGTTACACATGTGTATCCACCCCCTCAGGCCCTCGGTGGATTCCCCAGAAGTGGGTGAAACCTTTTGCCCCCAAACATCCAGCTCCAGCAGAAGGGGATGAGAAGCAAGTTTCAATTGCTTCAAAAAGAAGACACCGCCAGGAAGAAAATATCTCTTTGAAATTTGGTTTACCTCTAGCAAGGACACCAACCTTTAATATGCTTTAAAAATGTTTGCTTTTTCTTTTTAGAAAAAACCTATCTCCCACTCATCCCAGTGATGAACCTTATCCAATATTGCCATATTCTGAATCAGAATGAAACCAATGCCTTTCTCCTAACTTATTAAACACAAAAGGGGGAAATGTTGTAATACATGTTTATGGTTTTGTGTTGTACTGAGGATGGTTTGTTCTGTTTCCCCTCTCGGTTTGTATCGTGGTTCTCCCCTTAACCCCTCCCTTTCCCCTGGCCAGCCCTGAGTGGCTGTGACCCGGGGTTCCTCTGTCCCTGAGTTGGGGTTGAAAATACCCCACGTTTCCCATGCTAGCTCTCTCTTCTCCCTGGAACCCTTCAGGACAATAAACTTGGATCATCCCGGGAAGGAGAGCCTCCTCTAATCTTTTACCTTTGTCCATGTCGGATAAAAAATCCCCCATCTCTCTGACCCCAAGCTAGCTGAGGCAGGTCAGAGAGACCAGGGGGAAGATCCGACATTGTTCCTAAACTACACTGAAAGCTAAAGTAATGAAGAAAACTTATCATTTGAAATTTAGTGACAAGACTTCAAAGAATTGAAGAGGGAGAGCAGGAGGAACAAGAGCAGCTGCTTCTGCCTTATGAGATTGTTCTCGAGAGGAAGTTTTTTCTGTAGCGAGCTGCACAGTGGAGCAGATGCAAATTGTAGCAAGAGCATTAGATGTTATTATAGGCACAGGGCTGGAAATTTTGTTGGGACTCAGCCTTCCATATGATTTTTTTCCTTTTTTTTTTTTCCCCAGAGCCCTTAGATACTTGGAAGTCTCCAATCTAAGAGGAGATTACTGAATTCAGCTCCATTAATTTTTAGAAAATGTCTTTTCTTTCTCTCTTTTTCTGGTAATAGTGATCTAATTGCTGCAATCATTAAGCAACATCTGTATGCCACAATGTATAATACTCATACAAATCCCATCCAACTCCTCTCAAACTGGCTTGAGCACTGGAGCAAAAATAGTCCCACTAATTCAGTCCTTTACTCAAGCTAGTCTATGTTTTGGGCATACTAGTCCCTGGCTAGTACAGCTGTTGTACCTTTGGTGTCTGTAGAGGACCAGGTCTAAACATGTTTTGTCTCAGACTGTTAGGACAGGCTGGAAGGGATGGTCTTGCAGAGGTGGCTCAGTGCTCTGAACCAACTTCCTTCTTTGTCTTGAGACCTGTGCTCAGTTGCTCTCGCTTTCCAACTCACCTTCTGGAGCAGAGCTGGCTAATGCATCTGTGAACAAAAGAGTACAAAAAGCCTAGTTTACATAAGAGGCATGCACCAGGTTAATGATAGTGACACAGATTGGGCCCACTCACTCTTTTTCCCTATCCTCTTTTGCTTTCTTTGTCTTGCAACTCCAGCTCCACACCATCCATGCAGCAGTACCAATATGCAATCTAAAGACTTCTATCTTCTGTCTTCCATGTGGATAGATGGCCTCCAGAATGAGGTGCTCCATCAAATTTTGAAGGATTGAGGTGAGGCTGACTGGGTTCACTTGGTCCTCCTTCTTGCCCCTTTTGATGACTGAGGTGACATTTGATTTCCTCCAGTCCTCAGTCACCTCTCCTGATCACCAGGAACTTTCAAAGATGACCATAAACAGTCCAGCTTTGGTGTCTATCAGCAGGGTCCATGAACTTGTGGATGCCTGATTTGCCTGACTCCAACCCTGTCCTCCTTGTCCAAGGGAAAGCCTTTCTTCCACCTTTCCTTCTCCCTCAGCTCCCAGGCTGGGAATTCCTGAGGGCTGGTCTTGTCAGTGGTGATCCATGCAAAGAAGGTGTTCAGTAACTGCCTTCTCTGCATCCTCTGTTACCAGGGTACCACCTTTATTTAGTACAGTCCTCCGTTTTCCTTAGTTCTTTTGTTATTGAAGTATTTGAAAAAGCCCTTCTTACTGTCCTTGACATCATTGTCCAGAATTAATTTCAGGTGATTCTTTGCCTTCCTTGTCTCATTTCTACATACTCTGAAAACCTCTCTATATTTGTTTCAAGTGGGATGTCCCTCCTGCCATCTCCTGTGTGTTTCCTGCTTGTGCTAGAATACTAACAGGAGTTTCTTTTCCATCCGTACAGGCCTTCCCCCCCTTTCCTTGATTTCTTACTTATCAAGGTTTGCCCTTCTTCTCCTGGAGGAAGTGATACTTGACTATTGATCAAGTCAATAGTCTGTCTTGGACTCTTCCATGCATGGCACATTCCCATGGAATTCTTGTCCCTGAAGAAGCCAAAGCTAACTCTCCTGAAATGTGTAGTTGTGATTTTACTTACTGCCTTGCTTCCTCCTCATCTGATATTGAGCTCCACAATCTCATGGTCACTACAGCCAAGGCTGTTGCCAACCTTCATATATACAACCATATCTTCCCTGTGTTTTGGGAATAAGGCTGAGCAGCATACCATTCCTTGTTATTTCTTTCACACCTATGTAAGCAAGTTATTATCCATGTTTACCAGGAAATTCCTGGATGCTTTGTGTCTCACTGTGTTTCTTCTTCAGCAGATTTCAGAATGGCTGATATCCCCCACAAGAACCAGGGCTAGTAGCTATAGGTCTATTTCCAGCTGCCTGTAGAAGGCCTCACTGACTTCTTCCTCCTGAACAAGTGGCCTGTTGCAAACATCCTCAACAGCATCACACTAAATAGTCTGACCCTTAGTCTTAACCTATAGACTCTCAACTCGCTCATCACCCACTCTAAGACAGAGCACCTGCAGTTACCAGTCACGCTAATTGAAGCTGCACTTTCTTAGAGGCTGTAAAATCAGATCCTTTTTCTTCCCCTCCAGATCTCCCAGATGAAATAAATCTTAAAATTTTGGCTTAACCTTTCTAAATACTAATTTCACAAATGTGAAATTGGGATATTAATCCCTGTATTTTAAAAGAGATTTAGCTGTGCAGCTGGCATGTATTATATAATTGTTAAGTAATACCTTTATTGTAGGTCTGGAGTCAAACAATTCTCCATACTTTCCAATTGCTTTTGCCATAAAAGGTCATCATCTTTCTGGACAGCTGGTAGGGCTTTGTTGCACTTTTTATTCCTATTTCTTATGAATTTTACCAAGCACAGAAAGTCCAGTTGTGGCAATCTTCTTTCTACATTTTTTCTATTTTTTCTATTTTTTCTATTAATAAATATAGCTATTGTTTGTTGTCATTTTGCTACAGCTCATTTCCTTGAGATCTGCATAGAGATACGCAAAGGTTAGATATGGCCCATGTTTCTTTGATAATATTGTCTTCAGCTTTCCAAGAGAAGGGTGGTGTTTGGGTGGAAAAAACCAGACCCTCAGAAGTTTTTGAGAGGAAAGGGGAGAGGTGAGGTGGTGGAAAATGGTAACCTCCCTCAGTTATTTGAATGCACACTTGAAATACTAGTCACTTTCTTTCCTAATTGCTTTGTCTCACTTCTAAATAGCATTGAATTTTCACTGCCAGTCTAAGTTATTTACCACTCTTTCCACTTTCCCAGTGAGCTATCAGGTGTTGTCAATTGGAATTCCATATCCCCTTTTTTTTTACAGAGACAAATATATTACAATCATGGAGCAGTGCTTCAAAAGAGCTTCTTCTGTAACTGGATTGGATATTGGCCCACCTTCAGGTATGTTGACAGTTGGAAAGGATACAATTCCTTCTTTATCAGAAAGAGCATTAGATTTATAATTTTCCAGTAAGAGAAAAATTCCATAGCAGCACATGAAGTTTTTCTTTTGCATTGCTTTTGCTTTCTTAACACCAAAGTAGAGAGGTGAAAGACTTGTAAAATTTGTCCACTATGTTTCAGATAGTCTTCATCTTTGAGGCATAAAAATCTGGAGCAAATACATTTATGTACATTTATGTAAGAATTGTGGTAAATCTCTGCACGTCCTGGTTCAAATCTTCATGAAACTCGCTAAACTCTTCTGCTAGTTCTGAATCCTCCATTAATGCTAGTCAATTGGAGTTGAGTATTGTTTATAATAATAATGATGGTCCCAAAATTAGTCCAATGTAGACTAACATAGTTTACTGGAGACAACATGTTTTGTTTTAGGAGGTGTGGAATGAGCAATAATTTTTTGATTAATTTTGTGAATGCTGAACTTTGGCCTTTTACTGTTTCTTCAACATGATATATGCTTGAATAACTTCCTCTGATATCATTTGCTTGCACTTTCCTGTCAGAGAACTGAAGTATTTTAAACAGCAACTAGGAAATAATTGTTATGTATGGGGGAGAAATCTTTGTTCCATGAAAGCTGCAATGGACATTAACATGGCAAGACTAGATGTTTGATCTATTTTTCTGGGAGCTCCCTGCTGGCCAGGAAAACCACCATGACCTATTCTTGTTCTGCTAAACATGGAAATGGATTGATTCTTGGGGTATAGCCAGATAACTGGGTTGGGTTTAATATCTTCTTTCAGCTGCAGTGACCAAGCTCAGGGCTTTCAAATATGTAAACTCAGGCTGCAGTCCTGATTTGCATACCGTATTCTGCCTTTTTTTCTGGCCTTCTTTCACCTCCTTTGTACCTTCCTTTTCTACATTGGTCTCCTTAGTAAACAATCCCAAATTATTCATAAATTGTCATAGTTCAGATATATGTTTGTCCAGATTTGGTATTTCTGTCATCTTTATCCAGGCATTCTTAGTTTTATATGCTATTAGTGACATAGTAACACTGGTATTTTTGGTCTTTCAAGACAATCCATTAGGAAGTCCCTAGTACTCCCCTTCAGATACCTCTGGAGTTCAGCACATTAACTTTCTATTTTCATGGGAGATCTTCCCATGCTTCATGGCATTGCCTGTAAAATGTCAGCTTCTCAAGTGCTGTCTGTTATGTTCAGAAATTTCTTAGGTTGAATCTGCAGTTTTCAGTGTTCTTAGTTCAATCTCATGCCAGGTTCTAGTAAACGGACTAACATTTGCCTGCAGCTCTAAGATATCTAATATGAATTTTCAGACCAGAAATATACCCTCACAGTGGTAGTTATCATGCGGTTATCATTGCAGAGAAGATTTACACTGGATTAAAAAAATCTTTGTGAATATCAAATGTTTATCAAAATGCTTATAAAATAAAAGGTCTCACAAAATTAATTGCATCCATTAGTCACAAATATTTTACTAAATATTTTCCAGGCCATTGCAAATTTCATTTCTGTGTTTGTGTTTCAACCACAGACTGCGTAACACAGCTAGTTACTTTAACTTCTAGAATAGTATTAAACCACTTTGGAATCATTATTAAGAAGTGCAAAGTTATATTTAAACATTTACTTGTTTTGTAGGCCCTGGTATTAAAGGTGTTACCAGGTGCCCTGGTGTTACAGACATACACTTCTAGCCTTGTTCTGAAATATCTGAATAACCTAATGCAGATGGAAGGGTCAACTATTATAAACATCATGTAAGCTGTAGTATTATACTAACATTTTCTTATGGGTGGTGGATTTCCCAATACCATGCTGCAAGGCTGCTGGCAGAAAATTAACACGCCTTCATAAAACTTCAGTTTTATGCAACTTTACTCTGAAATATTAGGAATCCATCCCTACCTACAATACTCTTATGCAATTTCTTTATCAATAGCTCTCCATTTAAACATCATAGAAAGGGATATTCGTGATATTCTCCTATAATGTGAGTTAATAATATGCAAGTTGTCATCTCTTCTTTCACATGCCATTCAGATCTGGCTTGTATGCTAATTTTCCCTTGACTGGTGACTGTAATTTCTATCAGCTGGATGGGTCTCTGACATGCACAAGCAGCCATTAGTATGTAGGTCAACAAACTTATCTCCATTTAGATGACCTGAGTCAGACATTTAGCAACTGGTTTCTAGAAATCACAACCTTGTGCCCAGCTCAATCCCCATTCTGACAAAAACATCTAATTAAATATGTGGTCCCACCTAAGATTCATTATGTAGTTAATGATTGCACAAAAATGTAAAGGACAAAAAGTCTTTTTGTTTCTCCCTGATTTTGACTCATCCCAATTTTTCCCTCTCTGTTTTTTGTTAGATGGCTTTCTTTTGTTTTGTTTGGTTTTTTGTTTTCTGCTTGTGTTTTTTTCCTTTTTTTTTTTTGTTGGTTGATGGGAGGTGGGAGTTACATTTAAACGGATGTTTTGGAACTGTTGTACCCTGTTCCCTATTTTCAGCAAGCTCTCCCTATAGGTGCTGCCACAGAAGACTTCTAGTGCCTTTTGGCATTTTGTGAGGCTCCTTTCCTTGAGGGGATAGCTAAATTTTGGTGGAATACCTGGTTAAAGGCATTAAAAATGCAACAGAGGACACCGATATTACCTCTGATTGAAAGACCTATGATAACATTTTTAATGTGTAAAATCAGCGTATTATTTCCATGAGTGGAAACATACACATTTTAGGGAAGCAGGTACAGAATCTGTTTGCATAAAGATAAATTTACTCATATTAAAAAGTACTGATTGGACAGTCAGATCTGCAGTGTACCCAAATCAGACACACATTTCATTTACTGATACGGTGGAAACATTGCCTCTTACACCTGCAACATAATATAATTTCAAGGGCAATTCATAACTCATGTTTCTAAAAAAAAATTTCAGTGGTGATAAAGACCTTTAAAAACACACTGAGATACATGGGCTCATTTCATATGTTCTACTGAATAATACTCAAATCAGTAAGCATTTTGATCTTCATTTTCACATTTGAAGTACAAATACACACAGTAAGGGATATGAACTTGTTTCCAGCCATTTCAGCCATCTGTTTCCATCAGCTTTAGGTTCCTGATATCAAAGTAACAAATATGCATTAATATTTAGATCTGGCTTAGAAATAACAATCTGTTTTCATTTCCATTTCCTTAGTACACTTACAAAGTCTTCCCTTCCCTTCCCTTCCCTTCCCTTCCCTTCCCTTCCCTTCCCTTCCCTTCCCTTCCCTTCCCTTCCCTTCCCTTCCCTTCCCTTCCCTTCCCTTCCCTTCCCTTCCCTTCCCTTCCCGGAACTTCCCTTCCCTTCCCTTCCCTTCCCTTCCCTTCCCTTCCCTTCCCTTCCCTTCCCTTCCCTTCCCTTCCCTTCCCTTCCCGGAACTTCCCTTCCCTTCCCTTCCCTTCCCTTCCCTTCCCTTCCCTTCCCTTCCCTTCCCTTCCCTTCCCTTCCCTTCCCGGAACTTCCCTTCCCTTCCCTTCCCTTCCCTTCCCTTCCCTTCCCTTCCCTTCCCTTCCCTTCCCTTCCCTTCCCTTCCCTTCCCTTCCCTTCCCTTCCCTTCCCTTCCCTTCCCTTCCCTTCCCTTCCCTTCCCTTCCCTTCCCTTCCCTTCCCTTCCCTTCCCTTCCCTTCCCTTCCCTTCCCTTCCCTTCCCTTCCCTTCCCTTCCCTTCCCTTCCCTTCCCTTCCCTTCCCTTCCCTTCCCGGAACTTCCCTTCCCTTCCCGGAACTTCCCTTCCCTTCCCTTCCCGGAACTTCCCTTCCCTTCCCGGAACTTCCCTTCCCGGAACTTCCCTTCCCGGAACTTCCCTTCCCTTCCCGGAACTTCCCTTCCCTTCCCGGAACTTCCCTTCCCTTCCCGGAACTTCCCTTCCCGGAACTTCCCTTCCCTTCCCGGAACTTCCCTTCCCTTCCCTTCCCGGAACTTCCCTTCCCTTCCCTTCCCTTCCCAGAACTTCCCTTCCCGGAGCTTCCCTTCCCTTCCCGGAACTTCCCTTCCCGGAACTTCCCGGAACTTCCCTTCCTGGAACTTCCCGGAACTTCCCTTCTCTTTTTAGTTCACCTGTCTTTCATACCACACACTCAGTCATTTATCCTAGCTGAAACTGAGGCAAACGGTTGCTTAGTTATGAAGTTTGCCTAAATTATCCTTAATTTTAACTTTTTTTTTTTTTTTTTGGTAGATCCTATGCCTGTTCTATGAACAATTGTTTCTGCTATCATTTCTATTATTTCCTTTTTGGACTCTGTCTACCTGAGTTTTAGCAATTCTCAGTGCCTTCCAATGACTAAAATACAGTGTTTCTTTGTCAAGCAATCCTTTATGTAAACTTTTATACTAATTCCACTTGCATTTAATATCCTATTTGAGCTTCTTATTTAGCTAATTAAGTTTCAAAACCGTCCAAAGAAGTTTTTCCCCGTGTCAGGGTTATAAATTTAAGATTGTTTTTTCACATTTGTCAGCACAGCTGCCTTTATCAAACAGTACTCTTAATTTCTCATAATCTGTCCTTTTGAAATTGAGAACCTTAGGGCACAGTCGTACATTCATTGTTGAAATAGATGTAGCAATTTAAGATGTCATTACCCTATGGCTAGTCATTAATACCCTTCAGTTGTTTGAAATTGTTGGAGCCTCAGCTGTGGGGAACAGATATCTGATGACATGAGCATTTCTAAGTCCACTTTACAGCAAAGTGGAACAGGTTTGATTAAACTACTCCCAGCTGCATTTTACATGGGTCTATTTTACTGAAATGTACTTCCACAATGACTTACTCTCTCTCAGCTGAAAACATGGATACTAACTCCTGGAGGGTAATAACAGGAAACAGTGGTCAACATCACGGAACTGGAGGAACTTTGGGATGTACCTTCTCCAGTGTTCCTCTGTGGGTGGGACAAGCGACCACCCCAGATCAGGACAGGAACAACTGCATCTGGTCAAGGCTGGAAAATATTCAAAGAAAATTTTACAACAGTATGGGACTGTTCATTTAGTTTCAGACACATTTATCTCCATCATAACATGTCAGTGAAACTGCATGAGTTTAAACAATTACAATTATGATGGTAATCTGTTAAAATTTTTTGTGCCCAAGTCATCTGTAGCTGCTTATGTGTTTTAAAACCAATGCAATCTCTCTGTATATTCTCTCTAGTTTTTCTTACAGAAACGTGACCAACAGCAATGTCAGCACTAGATGGTAAACTAATGGTCAGGGGCCACTGCAAAGAAAAATTTTAAAATTTTCCTGTTTTTAATCTCCTTTTCAGAGTAATTTTGACAAATAGGTAGTTGTTGGTTTTGTTTTTACTTGCTTTTTGATGGAGGTCCAAATTTTACTTAGAAAACCAGTGTCACGGTTGGGCAAAAATATTGTCACATCAGTTCAACACACACAAGTCTTTCCTGGAAAGGCATTTTAGCTTCAGAATAACTTAAAATAGAAAATACAAACTGAAATGGATTAACATTAAAATGTTAGGATCCAAATAATAATATACTTTAGAGAAGTAAAAAATCCACTTGCCTATACAAGTTCCTTAGAAATTAAAAAATATATATCTGCTTTAGCCATGTGCATTTTGCTAAGTATTTTTTCCCCAAGGCTGAAAGGCAGGATTATAACCAAATGACACATAACAGAGTGTCATGAAATATTTTTCTTCACAGCTATAAGGAAAGGGATGACCAGGCAGAGAAATTTGGAACTGTTATGATGGTTGAAAAGAAAATAATAAAAATTAACTGCATAGCAGTTTATTGCTTTGGACAGTTTATACAACTATTTGTGTTGTAGAAAGGTTCAGATTTTTATAACTCCCTATGTAAGAATTAATGTGCTTCCACAATGTTTACATAAATACATTTTTATTTGTTAATTTTAGGATTGCACACTGAAATGTTCAAAGAACTACAGATTCCTACACTGAAGTGGGTGGGTGGAAGCAGATTATTTTGCAATGAACAAAAATATTTACTGTTCTCTGTTTTCTTTTATTGGCTTGTATTGATTTCTTGTCCTCTTGTGGGAAAGCAGAAACAATAGCCCCATGTTCCATGTAACCAACTGAAATGCCTGGAACAGATGGAGGCACCATTATGTGAACAACTCATGAGCCAAAATTTGTTTGCATAATCTGTTTGGGATATGCCCATGGATACTTAATATCTATTTATAATCACTCATGAATCTTTCCCAACTTATGTATATACAATCGGGTTGGATTCATGAATGATTTATGAACAAAGAACCGAACTGCACTTGTCAGATGAATTATCTAAAGCAGGTAATTTAACCTACTCAGAAAGGTCTCATATTTTGAGATTAAATGTTGTTTGGGTCCACTTCTCTGATGGCATTTTTAATAAGTTCATGTTCAAAAAGTGCTTTAATAGTATTCTTTTATTCAAGCCATATTGGTTCTTATCATGCTACATATGTCAAAATATGGATAAAAATAATAAGCTAAATTAAAAAGTCACTATATGAAAATTCTAAGCAAACAGAGAATGTTTTTTTCTGTTACAGAATATTTTCTTTAAATGACAGGAATAAAAAAATATTGCAGCATGAAAACAGTCGAATGTATCACTAAATGTCCATCAGATTCTCTGAACAGGTCATTGCCAAGCTAGTGAATTTCTTGCTTGGTTACACATCCTCATTTTCATTTCAAGATGCCACAGAAAGCATTCACTGCCAGGCAGCAATTAGTACTTAATCAGGTCTTATGGCTGAAATATTTGTCAGCAGCAATGGAGAGGAATCATTTGCTTCATTTCTGAAGTTAGCACTGTCCTCTATGTAAAGTGATGCTCATTAGCATTCAGAATCATTGCATGGACAGCCTTTCCAGTCCTTGTTCTCAGATAGCTCTTTTTATCACTAGGAATGATTAGTGTCCTTACAAAGAGGCTCTTCAGATTTTTTTCTCAAGTACAAATTTCCTGTTATTGTTTATGGAACATTTGTTTCTAGTTCTTTAGCTGTAGATTGGATTTTTAGGTTAAAAACATCACAGTATTCTTCCTTTTTCTGGCAACTCATTTCAAATTTTAGATGGAACTGTGCCTTCTGGGATCCAAAACAGCTCCCTGTGCAATGTAGAAATGCACACAAACTGATTGAATATTACAAATCAGTCTGTTTTCCCTTACTATAAGGTAGAAAAGAATTGATGCATCCTCCATTTCTGCAGATCACGAAAGAAAGATAAGTGCAGAATAGAAGCAACAAAAAAGAACATGCCCTACCCCCATCTTTCAACAACACATATGGAACAGTTTCAGAGAAAGGAAAGAGAAAATCAAGCAAATAGTTGTGTTGCAGAAATTCAAATGGTGCCTGTGCTTGTTTCCTCTGTTATAGATGTTAACAGCAATAGCTGAGTAAAACAACTGAAAGGCACAGCTGCTTTATTCCACATCCTTGCTGATTCTGATTATATTACAGAGCTCCAGCAGCTGGTCTGTACTCACAAAGACCATTTTATTAGATATTTCTAATTTCTATTGACAGTGCATCAGCGGATTTAAATTCCCACAGTAAGATTACAGAGCAGAAAAAATAGTAAAAGCAGTCCTTTCTTTACTTATCTGTGAGACTAAGCTATATTACTGTATTTTATATGTAAATTATTCTTTACAAGAATTCTATATCCTCGTAATTCAATTAATATATGACAATAGTTTAAAAATGAGAATAGACAAAAAAATACAGAGCAAGTTTTGGTGTTTCATTTCCTTTTTGGGGAGGTGTGTTAGTTGTCTGTTTGGCAGGTTTGTTGGGATTTTCGGATGCCACATATAAAAAGTCTTTGATTTCTCTCTTTGAGTGTTGGGTTTCAGGGTGAATAATAAAGAACAGCAAGCATAATTTGTTAAAGGAAAGGGTTTGCCTAATTTTAAAGTAGTTGAAATAAATGTCTGCATGGGAAATACCCATCAACTGGGTAAGCTCTAATTAGTTTTCTAGCTTATTACTCCCTGTAACTGTTCTTGGAAAAGAGGTGTAGTAAAATTTAAACTATCAGAAATTTTCAATATGTGATTGAAAAGCTATTGATTAGCTTAGACTGTGAAAACTGAGACAAAATGTGCAAAAAGCTTCAATTTTCCCACTGTTGTAAACAGTTAAACAATGCTGTCATTGGTATAAAAAACTTTAAAAACCCCTTTTTAGTGTATTATGTATTTTTTAAAATATATTCACCATTTTTTCAATTGCAATGTCTATTTTTTCCTACATTCCAGAAAGCACTTTTTCATTTTCTTCCCATGAAATTTATCGTGTTTCCATGCAGAATATATTAAGAATAAATTATTATTGAACATAAACCCCCTGAAGTCCTACCCACATAACATCATTCTAAGAGCAATAACACACATCTTATTAAGCAGAATCCATTATTCTTGTGGAGGCTTAAAACATGGGCATTAAAGACCATATTAGAAGGCTTACATTTTCACCACTGTAAATTCTGGGTAGGAATTGCTTGAATACTACTTCCTTTCTGATTAGTTCATACTTTTTTTTTTATTTGCATTACAAAGAAAAGCAAATAATCATGGTGAGCCTGCTCATTAAGTGTCATGGAAATTAACAGGTGTCCTAGTTTGAAAGACAGGTGTTTGCTAAGGAAAGCAGAAGCCTCCCTATGGGCTGAAAAGTGTGATCCTTCCTTCCTACAGATTATTATGATTTTGAAATTAAGGGAGCTCTCAGGCAAAGATATGGTGTTAGGAATAACAGTTCTTTACTAGTATATCTAACAAGACAAACAAGAACAACAGCTATGAAATTACCCACAAACAGAACAGTGACTCAGTCCCAGTGTTTTTTGGCTGCAGGCACCTTTTCCCTGAGCTGCAGTTCCTGGTGCTGGGGGCAGGCAGGTCCCGCAGAGCCGCAGGAGGGCTTGGGGGTGATGGCAGCGCTGTCCCAGGTAGGTGAGAGAGAGATGGAGAGAGAGCCCTCTGCTCACAGTGTGGGTCCTGATGCTCAGCAGAGTGCTGGATGGTGGCAGGTTACAGCGAGAAGGCAGCAGGGTAGGGTCTGACAGCAGTGAGGACGGCTCCCAACGCTGGGATGGCAGCGATGGAGCTGAGGCGGCGATCGTCCTTCTCATCCAAACTCCGCAGGGGAAATGGGCTGAGGCCCAGCCTTCTGCTTCCTCTTCTGGCTGTTTGAATCTCGCGGGGTTTCCCTCCTCTCTCTCCCCTCCCCCTTACCACCAGGGCCTAATCAACAGGTATCTTAGCATGACAATGGGGAAAATTCCACAGAGGGAAAAGGGAAAGAACCAACCCCCAACATTATCCACCCCGAATATTCCCATACCATCATGCTACATCAAATTAAAATCTTCAAATTATAGACATACATGTAGTTACAGATACAGGCACAGTATCATAGGTAGTTCACCCTAAAACAAGGTCTCCTTGGGGTATGCATCGGGTCTTTCCTTCCCTTTGCATGACCTACCAGGTACAACCTGGACCTTGAGTGAAAACCACCCCATGAATTGGATTGTCTTTGCTGGAGGCAGAGTTCACCCAAACAATTTTTCCTAGCATACCTCTCATGTGCACCACTGGAACCTTGTCCCCATCTGGTGTTCTCAAGGGCTCAGACTGGGCAGGGCCTGCTCGATTAGTGGAACCTCGGGTGTTCACTAACCATGTGGCCTTTGGTAAATTAATCTCCCAGTTCTTGAAAGTCCCCCCACCCAGTGCCTTCAAGGTGGTTTTAAGCAGCCCATTGCACCGTTCCACTTTCCCAGCCACTGGTGCATGATAAGGAATGTGGTACACCCACTTGATGCCGTGTTCTCTGGCCGAGGTGTTTATGAGGCTGTTTTTGAAATGAGCCCCATTGTCTGACTCAATTCTCTCAGGGGTACCATGGCTCCAAAGGACTTGCTTTTCCAGGCCCAGGATGGTGTTGCGGGCAGTGGCATGAGGCACAGGATAGGTCTCCAACCATCCAGTGGTGGTTTCCACCATGGTCAGCACGTAGCGCTTGCCTTGGCATGTCTGAGGCAGTGTGATGTAGTCAATCTGCCAGGCCTCCCCATACTTATATTTGGACCACCGCCCCCCATACCAGAGGGGCTTCACTCGCTTGGCTTGCTTGATGGCAGCACACGTCGCACAGTCATGGATAACCTGGGAAATGCTGTCCATGGTGAGATCCACCCCTCGGTCTCGTGCCCACTTATAGGGAGCATCTCTGCCTTGGTGACCTGAGGCATCGTGGGCCCATCGAGCCAGGAACAACTCTCCCTTGTGTTGCCAGTCTAAGTCTATCTGTGACACCTCTATCCTTGCAGCCTGATCTACTTGCTCATTGTGTCAGTGCTCCTCATTAGCCCGACTCTTGGGGACATGGGCATCTACATGACAGACTTTTACAGGTAGCTTCTCTACCTGAGTGGCATTTTCTTTCCACTCATCAGCAGCCCAGATTGGTTTTCCCCTACGTTGCCAGTTAGCTTTTTTCCATCTTTCCAGCCAGCCCCACAGAGCATTGGCTACCATCCATGAATCAGTGTAAAGGTAAAGCTTTGGCCACTTCTCTCTTTCAGCAATGTCCAGGGCCAGCTGAACGGCTTTGAGTTCAGCAAGTTGACTTGATCCACCTTCTCCTTCGGTACCTTGTGCAACCTGTTGTGTGGGGCTCCATACGGCTGCTTTCCACTTCCGGTTCATCCCCACAATGCAACAGGAACCATCAGTGAAAAGAGCATAGCAAGTTTCATCTGCTGGCAGTTGGTTGTATGGCGGGGCTTCATCAGCCCGGGTCACTTGTTCTTGCTCCTCTTCATCGGCAAGACCAAAATTTTCACCTTCTGGCCAGTTTGTAATTATTTCCAAAATCCCAGGGCGATTAGGGTTTCCGATATGGGCGCGCTGTGTGATGAGGGCGATCCACTTGCTCCGTGTGGCATCGGTGGCATGGTGGGTAGAGGGGACCTTCCCTTTAAACATCCACCCCAGCACTGGTAGTCGGGGTGCCAGGAGGAGCTGTGCTTCTGTGCTAATCACCTCTGAGGCAGCTTGAACTCCTTCATAAGCAGCCAAGATCTCCTTCTCTGTTGAGGTGTAGTTGGCTTCAGACCCTCTGTAACTTTGGCTCCAGAATCCCAGAGGTCGGCCTCGGGTCTCACCAGGTACCTTCTGCCAAAGGCTCCAGGACAAGCCCTTGTTCCCAGCTGCAGAGTAAAGCACATTCTTCACATCTGGTCCCGTCCTGACCGGGCCGAGGGCTACAGCATGAGCGATCTCCTGCTTGATCTGGGCAAAGGCTTGCTGCTGCTCAGGGCCCCAGTGGAATTCGTTCTTCTTCCGGGTGACCAGGTAGAGAGGGCTGACGATCTGGCTGTACTCAGGAATGTGCATTCTCCAAAAGCCTATGGCACCTAGGAAAGCTTGTGTTTCCTTCTTGTTGGTTGGTGGAGACATCGCGGTGATCTTATTGATGACCTCAGTGGGGATTTGGCGCCGCCCGTCTTGCCACTTTACTCCCAGGAACTGGATCTCTCGGGCAGGACCTTTGACTTTGCTCCTCTTGATGGCAAAACCGGCTCCCAGCAGAATCTGGATGATCTTTTCTCCTTTCTCAAATACTTCCATTGCCGTGTTCCCCCACACAATGATGTCATCGATGTGTTGCAGATGTTCTGGAGCTTCACCCTTTTCCAGTGCAGCATGGATCAGTCCATGGCAGATGGTGGGGCTGTGTTTCCACCCCTGGGGCAGTCGGTTCCAGGTGTACTGCACGCCCCTCCAGGTGAAAGCAAACTGAGGCCTGCACTCTGCTGCCAGAGGAATGGAGAAAAATGCATTGGCAATGTCAATGGTGGCGTACCACTTTGCTGCCTTGGACTCCAGCTCGTACTGGAGTTCCAGCATGTCCGGCATGGCAGCGCTCAGCGGTGGAGTCACTTCATTCAATGCACGATAATCCACAGTCAATCTCCATTCTCCGTCAGACTTGCGCACAGGCCAGATGGGGCTGTTGAAGGGTGAGTGGGTTTTGCTGACCACCCCTTGGCCCTCCAGCTCACGGATCATCTTGTGGATGGGGATCACGGCATCTCGATTTGTCCTGTACTGCCTGTGGTGCACTGTCAAGGTGGCAATTGGCACTTGCTGCTCCTTCACCTTCAGGAGTCCCACTACAGATGGGTTCTCCGACAGTCCAAGCAAGGTGTTCAATTGCTTAATGTTTTCTGCCTCTATAGCAGCTATTCCAAAAGCCCACCTGAGTCCCTTTGGGTCTTTGTAATAGCCATTCCTGAGGAAGTCTATGCCTAGAATACACGGTGCCTCTGGGCCAGTCACAATTGGATGCTTCTGCCACTCTTTCCCAGTCAGGCTCACCTCACCCTCCAGCAAAGTCAATTCCTGTGATCCCCCCGTCACCCCAGCAATAGAAACAGGCTCTTCCCCAACATGTTCTGATGGTATTAGGGTGACCTGTGAACCAGTATCAACTAATGCCCTATGTTTTTGTGGCTCTGATGTGCCAGGCCATGGGATCCACACCGTCCAAAAGACCCGGTTTTCCCGTGCCTCTCCCTGGCTAGAGGCAGGGCCCCTCTAGCACTGGTTATTATTTCCTTCCTGGGCATACATGTTGGAGGTTCCCTCAAGGGGATCTGACAAATCATCCTCCCTTTTGTAATACCCTGCATCTTGGTTATGGGAAGTTGAGGCTACCTTCACTTTAGTGGAGCTCTTTTGGTTAGTGTTTCCCTCCCTGAGTTGACGCACCCACGCTGCCAGGGCAGAAGTGGGTTTCCCATCCCACCTCCTCATGTCTTCCCCATGGTCACGCAGAAAGAACCACAGGTCAGCTCCTGGGGTGTATCCTCTCTCTCTAGCTGGGGGACGTTGGGCTCTAACTCTGGGATCTGTGACTCGCACTGGTGCTGCATTGACCTTCCTCATCTCCTGCCTCATCCCTCTCATCTCCTCTTTGAGTTCTCTAACCAAGACAGAGACCTGAGCCTGCATTGGGCCATTGATCATACTCTCAAAATTTCTGAGCTTATTGGCAACAGAACCCACTGTCTCGTGGTTGGTGTCAGCATTAATGGCTGCAATGAATGTGGTGTATTGAGATGGCCCCAGGTGTGCCAGATTCCACAACATCTGCCCTGTGCACCTGACCTTGTTGGGGTCATCGTCATGTTGTCCACCCCTCCCAAAGAGTATCTCCAGTACTGCCACTTCTCTCAGCTGTTGGATCCCCTCCTCAGCGGTTTTCCAGCGCATTCTATGGTGGTGCTCCTGCATTCTCTCTCTATGGACAAACCTCTCTCTTACACTCATTAAAAGCCGCTCCCAGAGGGAAAGGGGGCCTGGCTCCCTTACGAATACGTGATCCACACCTGAGTCCTGGGTCAGGGGTCCCAAATTCCTTGCCTCAGTACCATGCAGCTGCACACCTGTACCCATAAGGCCCTAGACCCGCAGTAACCACGTTGTAAAAGCCTCACGGCCCCTTCGTACAACATCTTTACGCAGATTACGGAGACTCTCGTATGACAGGGCCTCCGTGACGATCTCAACCTCTGGCTCCCCTGCTGGTTGTGAGGGCCCTGCTTTCTGATCCTTATTATCTAGGTGCTTTGTTTTCACCTTATACTTTCTAGTTTCCATGGGGTCAACTGCTGCTGGCTGTGAGTGCCCTTGCAGTTCAGCTGGAACCTGGAGAGATGTAACATCTGTGGGTTCCACTGCTGCACCATCAGGTTCTCCCTCTTTAAGGCAGAGGGAGAGTTTCCCAAGAGCTGGGGAAAGGTACTCCTTCAGCATCTGGCCCATCTCCTTCACTGGAAACCCCACCCACTCTGGATGGTTCCTTTCTGAGGTGAGCTCTGGGGCAGAATCAGGCTCAGGGGCAACATCCTTAGTCTCTGGGGCAGGGCCAGGCTCTGGGGCAGAATCCCTATTCCTTGGGGGACGTATCAGGGTTGTCATCCAAGTCAATCTCCCCTCATCTCGGAATGTTAAATAGAACAGGTATACAAGGCCTATTAGCAATGTCAGCCACTGTATGATATAATTACCATTTAGAAGAGATTTGAACCCTTCAAAAACTGGTGGAGCAGACCCAAAAAGCTGTGTAAGGGGTTGGAACGAAATTTTCCCTGGAGTCATATCCTCACAGTATGTACCATTATTAAAGTAGCCCCAAAAACATACAGTTAGAGTGTGATAGCCCTGAATCCATGTGCCCACCTTTCAGAGGAAGTTAAAAATCCATGAATTTCTCACGTTATCAGCCCACAAAAGGAACTGGATAATAGTTACAGCAGCCTGAGTTATAGGACCCATGTTCAAGTAAGGGATTGCAAATGGGAGAGATAAAGCTGTGGCCACATGGAGCCCAAACCACGGTAAGCTGGACAACATGATGGCACCTAACACAAAACTGAGGTAACTCAAGAACTGTTATTCCTTTTTCACCCTTTCCTCTCAATGCCCTCGGGCCTCAGGTTGTGGCACCAAAATCTGTCCTGGTTTGAAAGACAGGTGTTTGCTAAGGAAAGCAGAAGCCTCCCTTTGAACTGAAAAATGTGATCCTTCCTTCCTACAGATTATTATGATTTTGAAATTAAGGGAGCTCTCAGGCAAAGATATGGGGGTAGGAATAACAGTTCTTTACTAGTATATGTAACCAGACAAACTAGAAAAACAACAGCTATGAAATTACCCACAAACAGAACAGTGACTCAGTCCCAGTTCCTTTCTGGCTGCAGGCACCTTTTCCCTGAGCTGCAGTTCCCGGTGCTGGGGGCGGGCGGGTCCCGCAGAGCCGCAGGAGGGCTTGGGGGTGATGGCAGCGCTGTCCCAGGTAGGTGAGAGAGAGATGGAGAGAGACCTCTGCTCACAGTGTGGGTCCTGATGCTCAGCAGAGTGCTGGATGGTGGTAGTTCACAGTGAGAAGGCAGCAGGGCAGGGTCTGACAGCAGTGAGGACAGCTCCCGACGCTGGGATGGCAGCGATGGAGCTGAGGCGGTGATCGTCCTTCTCATCCAAACTCCGCAGGGGAAATGGGCCGAGGCCCAGCCTTCCGCTTCCTCTTCTGGCTGTTTGAATCTCGTGGGGTTTCCCTCCTCTCTCTCCCCTCCCCCTTGCCACCAGGGCCTAATCAACAGGTATCTTAGCATGACAATGGGGAAAATTCCACAGAGGGAAAAGGGAAAGAACCAACCCCGAACAACAAGGAAAAGATTTTTTTCCCTTCAGAATCAATGACTAATGCTTTAGGTTACCAATTTGGAGCAGAGTGGAATAGTTAATTCATTTAACTTACATTCTGTCCTATTTACACATTCTTACTTGATAATTACTTTACCTGAGAACAGGCCTGTTAACTAGAGGTCATCTTACAGTCATATATATTTTATTAGTTTCTCTTCTGAAGAATTGCTTACCACTTTGCTCTACTCTAAGAGACTAAATATAATGAATTAAATCTTTGGTTTGTGTTGTTTCTCTAAACTGTCAACATCTTTTGAGATGCTGGAGAGCAATCTGAATCTTTCAGCCATGCTTATCTTCCTTTCACATATAGAATGTAATTATTTCTGTATAGAATATATTACATGCAAATATATTTACCTTCTATATCAGTATGTTTTAATATGCAATAAAAACATCTGCTTGTCTCATATTCATTTAATAAGTGATATAGAAAGCAGGTATAGCCCAAACCAAGCCTCCACAGAATCCCATTAAATAGTCTGTCCTTTGATTCAGTGAAACCTTAGTGACTTTTTACTAGGTCTGCAATTACTGAATCTGTGCTCTTGTTAAAAGATTTGTCATAATTTTTATTATGTTCATGAAAATGAAATAAGACTCAGCAGTCTTACTAAAATTAATAAAACCTCTTTTCCTATGAGGACACAGGACCAAAGCATGGCAGAAATGGGCCAGTGCCTGTGGAGAGAGGTCAGTCCCACCATTGCTCAGAGCAAGGCCAGTCACAGCAGGTTGTGCAAGGTCGTGTCCAGATGAGATTGGTTGTGTCCAGAGACAGAAGTTTCATGGCTTTTCTGTGCAGCCTGTGTCAGTGTTTTACGACTTCCACAGTAAAAATGTGTTTGCTCCTGCTGAAGCGGAATTTCATATGTTTCAGCTATATTTCAGCTTGTGACTGTAGCCTCTTGTAATGCCAGAGGGCATCACAGAAAAGAGTCTGTCTCCACCCTCCATGAGGTTCTTATATTCACATCTAAGATCCTTCTGAGACTTCTCTTCAGGCTAAACACTACTAACTTTATCTGATGTTGTGTAAGAAAACTACCTTTTATTTTTTTTTTCCTGTGGTAATTAAAACTGCTTCTGCTGTTACCCATAGTGTTGGTTGTTTCATTTGCCTACTAATAGCTAATTTACTCTCAGATGTACACAGGTATTCCAATTAAGTTAATTATCTAAGTTCTTTCTCCTTTTAAAGAAAGACAGCATATTTGTGCTTTTCTTCCTTTCTCATTCATTCCCTAGGAGATCTCAGAGTGTCTCTCTAGTGATTCTATCAGTTTAATAGACCATTTTTAGTATTCTAGGGTAATACTTATCTTCTTGAAGCTATTTCCAAATATCTGAGTATTTTAAATATTCTCTGATCTGGTCCCTTCCTCTTCCTGGTTGAGATTTTTTTTTTTGTTTACTTTAACTACAGTGATTAATGGGAATAATAGGACTAAAAATAAATATGCGTCTTTAATTACTTCTGATTTCTATTATTTTGGAATATGAGATTAGTAGACCCATATTCTGCCAAAGATGAATACTTAATGAAAATGACTTGCATTAGTAGTAACAATTATTGCTAGTGATAGTACTGTCTGATGCATTTTTTTCCACTTCTCCTTAGAAAGAAAAGAAAGGACACGAGCACTTGGGCAGTACAGAAATGTGCAAGGCACTAATTGAGACCAATTCATCTCTGAATGTTCTACTGGTGGGATGGTTTAGCATAGTTATGCTTAGTTTCACTCTTTTGTTCTCTGTAATGAATTTTAAAGGGAGCTGACTGAGCCAAAGGGAAAGCAGGAAAAAACTTTTAAAACCAGAATAGCTCAAAATACATAAAAAATAATTGAAATTGATGATAACTCAATTTCAAGTCCTCTGAAAAGAGCTGCTTGTTAGGAAAAGGCCCTAAGCTTCTCTCTAAAGGGTAGTGCACTGAGACTGGAAGCTGCCTTTCTTGTTCATGGCAGCAGATCACTAAGATACAGACAAGAGGAGCTTGGCTGAATGGCAGAAACAGAAAGGAAGAAATCTGTATGTCATCAAAGGAGTTGCCCCAGCATCACAGTAAAGAAAAATAAAGGTTTATTTTTAACAGCTTGACAGAAGTTCAGATACATAATAGGAATGTAACAAGTAACTTTCAGAGATTTCTCTCCTGTTTCACGTCAACTGACTCTTTTCTTGACAAAGACTCTGCATGCAAGAAAGACAGTAAGTTAGTTTGTCATAGGCTTCAGACACCACAACTTAATTTCAGAATTGTCTAGTTTAAAGTGTAGTACAGACAATTAACCACACTTGGATTTATTCCCAGTTTGTAATATCAGTCTTTGAAGGAAGTTTCCATATTTTTTGCTTGATGAAGATACAAGATCTTTCCATCCTGCAGAGTGAGAAAAAAAAATAAATTAAGGAAAACCACTCTTCACTGTAAGAACACGTTCTAGCCCTTTCTTCATAAAACAGAATATTTTGAATTCATAGCATGTTATTTCTTGGCTCATCACAGAACTTCTCTCAGAATTTCAATGCAGTATGGCTAACAGCCAGAAACTATCTCCATCCTTTTCCCTTTTTCCACTGAACAGAAGTTTGAGTGCAGGGTTACTGGGTATTCAGATCCACCTTTTATATATAATACAACATGATGAAATATTTGATTTCCTTGACTTTCAAATGTGAATGCTTTTTGTGGTTCAGAAACCTTATTCCCATCTGTCATTTCTTCTTGCACCAACCCATGGAGTTAAGTTTTCTTTTTCTCTACTCAGGTGGTTCAGAGTACCATCTGTGTTTGTTTGAGGACTTACAAATACCAAAAAAATTGTAGAAAGGCAGAGAAGTAAGTGTAAACAAAAAATCAACAACCCCCATGTCAGATCACACAGAAATAGAAAATTTGGCAATCTATAAAGTAAAACTTATAGTAACTTAAAACTTCTGATGTTCCATGGGACAAAATTAACCATTCTTATCCCATCTTAAATGTCACCTGTGTATTATATTGAATTTTCTTAAATATGAGCTACCTTTTTCTTGCTGGGATCTCAGAGCTCTTCAGTCAGTTGTGTGCTGTATAATAATTTCATCTCTCAAGATTTAAAATTTGCTTTTCAGAATATTGCTTAATAGTATAGATAGATAGGAAAATTAAATGCAATCATTCATGTGATGACTTCATACTCTTTGCAGTCATATGAGAGTATGCCTTTTGCATACTTATGCTTAAATGTATATAATGAGTATGCTTATAAGGCATATAATTATGCCTTTTGAATGCATACAGACAGTTGAAGGAATCTCACAGTGACATCACAGTGGCACAGGAATACTGATTCTTGCTAACTGAAGGTTAAATGGAAACAGAAGAACAGACAGTAATGAACAATTTGAAAACTAGGTAGATGTGTTAAATCATCCTCTATTTTGGAATGCTCATATGTGTTAAATTATGGAAAGTAATTAGTTTGAAAGCTGTTTGAAGTAACTACTTATCATGGTCTTATATTCCTAAATTGTAGAATTAATTGATGAAATATGCTGCATATTTTCTTTTGAGCCTTAATTCTAACTGTTAGATCACCTTTATCAGTCACTCATCAGAATGGTTTTAATCCATAGAAGGAGAAACTGAAGAGAGTAAGATAGGGTAGCTCAAGATAAAGACATGGAATCATAAACCTAAATCTACTAGGAAATGATTTCTCACCTTTGTACTGAAAGACTCAAAAAGAAATAAAATATAAGTGCAAGCTGTATTTCTAAGGCTGAAATTGTTTATCATGTTGTACTTGTAACTCACTTTCAAGGACACTGAAGTCAGATATGGTGATCTCTGTGTCAGTGAAGGTTGGGTTCAGCTGTGCTACAGCTCATCTGAGAAAAGAATAAGCTGGAAGGGATTGCAGAGTCCTAAAGTATGAATTTTATTGTCAGAAAGCTATTATTTCTATTTTAAAACCTATGTGCCTGCTTCAGTTTTTTAGTTCTGTCATTTCTAGGCAATCCTAAACCATTCACAAAAAGCTGTAGATTTATTGCTGGTGTAGGAACAAAATGTACATAATTTCTAATAATGGACTGACACTATTCTGTTCTTTGAATAAGCTACCTTCATTAATTTAGAACTTGAGCTGAAGTGGTTTCTGCCCTACATTTAGTGCTGAAATTCAAGACAATAGTTTGATCCAATGATTACTTTAGCCTGCATTCATTTTTGTCTGCTGTCTTGGGACTATGGACAGTTTAAGAGCATTTAGGTCATGGGGATTTTTGTCAGTTTGTCACTTGAGATGTTTTCTGTTCGCTCAGGGAGAGGAGTCTTTTTCCTGCTATGCCAGTCTTCCCAATACTGTTGTGGCATGGCTCACTCATCCATAGGGTGCAGTCTTTTATAGATAGGCTGCTGTAGTTTGGAAGCAAGGATCCTCTCTCTCTCTCCATCTTTGGAAGCAGGGGCCTTCTCTCTTTATTCAGGTCTCCCACTGGACCACAACTCTCTCTGGTATCCACCCACTCTGGCATGAGCACTTTTCCCATGGGCTGCGAGTGAAATGTCTGCATCCCCCATGGACTTCATGCATTACAGGGGGACAGTTTGTTTCACCATAGTCCTTATTTCAGTTCTGACACTTGGAGCACCTCCCCCCAGTCCGTTTTTCCACTGGCCGTGGTGTCACCATGCTGTTTTTCCCCTTATGTTCTCACTTCCTCATCTTCTCTGATTAGAAGAAAAACTGCTCCTTGCAGTACCGTTGTCAACGAGTTCTACCAAGTGCAAGATCCCTGCAGGATCCCGCAGCGCCGAGAGGTTGATCTTGTCTAGGTTCCAAGTCGGGGAGTTGCTCGTCACGTTTCCACTGCTGGCCAGGCGCCCCCAGCGCCATCGCAGGGGCAGTGGTGGCCTGTTTGATGTCTGTCTTGGTGCAGGGTGCCGGGAAGGGGAAGCCACCAGCACCACCCTCCCCTCTGTCCTTCTGCCTGCAGCGTGGCTGGCTAGGGGAGGCCAGGCTGTATACTATGCCAAGAGTGTGCACACTGTGGCTGCAGTGATGCATTGTTGCAGGCCACGCTGGCATGGCGGTGGCCACAGTAGCAGCTATGGTGCCTCCCCCTTGGGGAAAACTGCGCTTGCACTGTTTTGATTTTCTTCTTGAATATGTAATCACAGAAGTGTTACCAATATCTCTAATTGGGCCAGCAAACGTGTCGCTCTTCAGAGCCATCAGAGATTGATTCTGTCATAAATGGTGGAAGTGTCTAACAGCTTCTTACAGAAGCTACCCCTGTGGACCCTGTGCTACCAAAAACCAGGCTGTGTCAAACCAACACAAAGGTTCAAACTAGATCACCACGAAGGTAAACAAAAATGTATTCTTAGGACACTGCCCAAAACATTTTTAAGGGATACACTTATTTATGGTGTGTACTTCATAACTCAGATTCTAGACAAGACAGTTTGTTGTGGTGCTCATGAATGGTGTGGCTCATGAATGAGGGAATTCGTAGTGAAAATTTTGATCAGTGGCAACTTTGGCTGGAAGAAACTGGGAATAATGGATTTCATGGTCCTGACAGGAATGAAGAAGTCAAGTAGAAGAGCAGATCCCTGGACACCAGAAAGGATTAAAAATAAATCATAATAAAACTGGGATACAGCTGTGAAGGAAGAAGGAATTCAGTTATACATGAGAATATCCTCCACCTTTAAGACAGGTCTACATCAACATTCAGAGCAACACCTGGGCATACCAAGAGACTGGTGTGGCTAAACAGAGAACTTATGATTAAGATTCATTGCAGAAAGGTCTATACAAAAACTAGAAACCAGGACAGACTGTAATTCAAGTCAAGGAACTTTCAATAAACCTTACCTCATACAAGAGATGATCAAACAGGATGTATCTGAGAATGCTAAGACAACTTGCTGCTCTTGACCACCTTTGATAAACCTATAAAATCTGTTATGGTTGGACAAAGGAAAATGTAGCAAACTGCAAGAGAAACTTTCCAGGGATCTACACGTTGGACAGTTTCACTCTTGTGCCTGGGAAGATAATGGAGTAAGTCACCTTGGAAGCCACTTCTGGATGCAGGAAAAGAAGGTTTTAGCAAATGGCCACTGTGAATATATCAGGAATAAGTAATGTAAGGGATGAGGGGGAGCTGTTTTCTACCTTGTAGGAGGTCTATCCTGACTTGTGCAGGTGTTTTGATCAAGTAACCTGTAGAATCCTTGTAAGCAGGATGGCATGTTAAAATATAAGTGGTTGGCCTACCATCTAGGTGAAAAACTGGCTTTATCAGTACAGAGGTTGATGAGTCAGAAACCTTGTTGAGGTTGTAAGCAAGGCTCTCTGGGTCTATCCTGGAACCTGTTCTGTTTAGCAACTTTATTGATGGTTGAGATGACAAAGCGAAATACCCTTCATCAGATTTTGAAGAAGAGAGGGATAGAGGTACAGTCCATAAAGTACAAAAGCAGAGCTGTACATGTGGGAAGACTAAACTGATTGTCCCATGAAATGAAAAAATGTAGAGTACTGCATCACTGTCAGACCTTGCAGTAACTGCAGGATAGGTTTTTTGGGTCCTAGAATATTTTCTTTTCAGTTAGAGAAGATCTTTAAGATCTATCCAACTGTCAGAAGCACAAAGCTGGGAAGAAAATAAAAGCTCAGACATGAAGGGTCCTATGATGATCTGAATGGACACTGAAACCAGATGGAGATCAGTGGTTTGTGGTGCCATGGCACCAGAGAGGAGCATGAAGTGGGGTGAAAGCTGTGTAGTGCTGTTATTTCTGTTGATACCAAGAAATGTTTTGTACAACTGCTACCAAAATAGACATCCTATATATTCCATACAATGTGACCATGAAGAATGAAAACTTTGACCACAGTTCCACCTAGAGTATACCTAGCTGGGGGGGTGAGAACTCAACATGGAATTTGCAGGGACAGATTGATTGGTTTGTCCTTTCCGTCCATAGAAGGGACCTGTTTCGCTAAGTCTTTAATTGTCATCTACACCAAGTGTTTTCATCTGGGAAATTAATTTTGTGATTGCAATAATATTGTTAGTGACAGATATAGTCATTGTTGGGGGTTAGATTTCTTTCCTTTTGCTCTTTTTTACTTAGGGATTTTTTTCCCCATAAGTTTCTAGGAAACACTAATGACTGGGTATTTAAAAAAAAAAACAAAGAAGTGGCCCAACTTAGGGGAGGTTGCACTTCTCTTATCCGGGAGTTTCTATCTGAGGGGTGAAGATACTGCGAGAATTGGACTGGTAAAAGTCAGGACTGGACTGTCTCATACTCGGCCTCAGAGGAGGGTGGTCGGAGCTGCCACTTGGGGAAGGGAATTCACTGCTGCCACCAGAGCCCAGCCCAGAGCTGCTGCTCTGCCAGAGGGTGAGCCTCTGCTCATCAGGGGAGCTGGGACCTTGTTATCACCTACCTCACTAAGAGAGGGACCTATCCCCACCTGCTCGAGCGCCCGGGATCCCGCGCTCGCCTCTCCCTTCCCTGCTCAGAGCCAGGCCGCCGCTGTCCCGTCCCCGCTGCTTCTTCAGCACCGCTCTGGGTTTCTCTACGCTGTACCCCTCACTCCCTGCCTGCCGATACATCTTGCTGCTCCGGCCCGGTGCTCCTCAGAGTCCCGCAGGGGCACGGGGATCGGCTGCCCCAGGTTTGTGAAGCAAAGCCTCTCTCCCATCCCTTCCCGGCCGGGCCCGGCCGCCATCACCGCGGCTCCCCGAGCCCGCCCCACAGCGCCCCCTGCAGGCGCGGGGGAATCATCGCCCGCCCTGCCCGCCGGGAGCCACCGGCGCCCCTGCTGGCTGTGCCCGGAACTGCACCCGGCGGAAAGCGCCCGCGGCCAGAAGGGTCCTGGGTTCCTGTTCTGGTTGTGGGTGATGCTGAGATGGTTGTTGTTTGTTTGCCTTGTTACACACACTAGTAAAGGACTGCTATTCCTATTCTCATATCTTTGCCTGAGAGCCCCTTAATTTCAAAATTATAACAATTCAGAGGGAGGGGGTTTACATTTTACATTCCAAGGGAGGCTCCTGCCTTCCCTAGCAGACGCCTGTCTTTCAAACCAAGACAGCCATTCTGCAGTTAATGTGTATATTGTCAACATTCCAAAAGTGCCCTGTATGTTGCACTTAATAAACACAATATTAGTTTATTTGACTGGCTCTTTTGAATGAAACTGGACCCATAGTTACTATTGTTGCACTCATGGTTGGGCATGTTATGTTTCTGCAGCAAAACTAACACTATCAAGTCCTCCACTAAACCATGTCTTTAAGTGCCACATTCACACATCCTGATGAAGAAATTGACTGAACTGAGCCTGCAGTGAATCCTGGCAATAAGCAAATAGCACCCTGGGCTATCTCAAAAGGAATATATTCAGTAGATCAAAGAAAGTGAATATGGCTCTTCAATTAGCATTTGAGTTATACTAGCCCTGGAATATGATATCTAATCAAGAGTAGGCTACTAAAATGTTGAGCTCTGGAACTCATGGCCTGTGGGTAGAGGCTGTAGCACTGGGGCTTGTTCAACAGTGGCACCGACTAGCAAGTCTGTCACTGACAGAAGAGGATCAGTCAGGCACAACTAGGTCTTTCACAGTGGTACATCTGGGAGGGAAAGAGGAACAGGCAGTAGTTGAAATATGGGAGGTTCAGGCTGGACATAAGGAAAAAACCTTTGCAATGTGGAAAATTATGCAGCCTAGAGAGACTGAAATCTATTTGCCTGGTGGCTTCCAGACTCTACAGAGCTCTGAGCAACGTAGCCTGAGTACAATGTTGACTCTGCTTTGGGTGGGAGTCTGGATAGAGACCTCTCATTATCTACTTTAGCCTGCATGACCAAGTGATTCCTGGAGTTTCACAGGGCATCGGTGAGCCCAGGCTTTTGTTACATTTCAGAAAACAAGAAACTCTGAGAGATAAAAATGCAGCATTTGAAATTAGATTTCAAATTAGGTTTAAGATGGGAGTGATTAAATTTCCATCTTGGCATGTAATTCATATGATTGAACTGTGAGCCTAGGTGTATGAGCCTAGATTAAGGACTGGTAAATGAGAAGCTCTGGAGTGACAGTAAGTGTGCCATTGGTCATTAGGTTTCCTGGGGGAAAAATTAAGACTGTCACCACTCTGAGTATATTGATCTAATCAAGCCGTTACCTAGTGCTAGGTTTTAGAGATGTGTATTCTTCAGTGTGACAATATGAGGACAATTAAAATGCATGACACAAAGTAAATTTAAAAGAGGAACCACTTGGTTTCTCAGTGTAAAAATTAGAAGGGATATTTGACATAATACTAATGAACCTAATTTAATTTTGGGATTATGGTTGGGGGATAGTAGACTCTCTAAGATTCCTGTAAAAATGACAGTTTAAACCAGAACCCAAAAGGAAGAACAGCATGATTACTAGACAATATTTTTATGGTTAAAATAGGAAATATTATACCCTATTACTACTGGACATTGTTCAAAGTCATGGTTCGCCTTTGCTGTAGTAGAAGATGTAACTGTCACTAACACTGTCAACTCAGTTCAGTTAGGTAAACAAAGGGAACCATTTTCACCTGAGGTACTTGATATCCTGCTTCTTGGCCTCTGGCTGTCTCTCCAGAACAGCATATTTTCTCTCAAATCTGGGTTGTAGGTTATATCTGCCAATCAACAGCAGATGTGATAATAGGATTAGAGATGACATTGTATTTAGGGCTCAATAAAACAGATTATGTAGAACAAAACTTAGCATCATTACCAAAGTTATTAAGAACATTAGCCCTTAAGGCTCTAAAGGAGACTGTGAGCTGGACCTTTGAAGGTCTTTACTGCATGTTGACTAACATAGAGCCAAGATTTCATAAATTTGAAAATAATCCATTCTAAGATTTTCAGTAACAATCAAACCCCAAAGAGGGTTTAGAACAGCAGGTTCATTTTCATGTTTGGCTGTTGTACAACCCAGCAGTACATTAAGGATAAGGATAGAGCTTTTTCTAGAGTTTAGATAGAAGGATCACAGTAAATTACAGTAATTTTGGAGTTTTCTACTGGAGTAAATTATTAAAACATGATGGTTTATTTCCCTTTGTTTTTTTCTGGTCATATTCTGGTAACATTGTCGTTCAGAGGTGCAAGACAGATATAGGTTTGTACTAAAAGCTATGATTTACATAGAAGCTGAACAGAGAAGCAATCTTTTGTTCTTCACTCCAGACTTGGTCATATATTCCTCCTTTCACCATTCCTTCTTTCACCATTCCTTCTCCTGCTGGCAAAACTGAATCACAAGGCTATAAGCAGGAAAATAGGAGAAAGAGGTATGCTTCTTCCATAAAATTGGCAGTAATGGATGACTTGGAGGGCAATCAGGTGCCTTAATTTCAATTAAACATAAGGAGAATTTCCTTTACTAGTGTTGAGCCTAGCGCTGGGAATAGGATCATGTTTGGTCCAACAGTTTTCAATAAGTAGATTTATACAAGACCTAACAAAGGCCATAGAGTTCACTCAAGTGGAGGGAAGCAAAGACAAAGAGAAGTATATTGGATATAGAAAGGATTTTTTAATTTTGGTGAGGTAAGAAGGGCTGAGATATCCATGTATCTAGTGCTAGCATTATTAGGAAGTTTAGAACTGAGGCTAGGAGGTGCTAAGAGCTAGAAATACTGCCTGTCAAGAAAGGACAGGTAGACTTACATTAGAGCTGAAGCTGATGAGTCCAGTGCTGTTATAGTCAGACCTGCCAAGTACCATTAGAACTCTTATTTAGGTTGGGCTTTAGTTAGGAGTCTGGTCCAGCAGTACTCAGTGAACTAGATTTATTGCCTCATCCAAATTCTCTTACTGAGTTAGTTAGGGCTAGAGCTATAATCATGACTGGTCCCCTGGGTGAACTCAGGGACTGCTAAATATCATCGTGTTTAAATTGCTGGCAGAACTGGTGTGAGGAATATTTGGTGTGATGTACTTACCAATATATCTGGCAGATGAATTGGGGATTGCACAAAGGTCAGGACTCAGAACTTGAGTCACAAAGATAGGTTTACTGGTGTGTGCTCAAACATCAGTCAAACTAGACAAGATTCCAGATCTGACATGCTAGTCAGGGTAAGTTTTTTTTTCTGGCTCATTACCTATTACTGGACTAGGCAGGGCTGAGAAGCTGTGCTTGGGAGATGGCAGGTTCACTGTCAGACACTAGGTTTTGTTTTGGTGTGGCTACCCAGGTTCAAATTCTATACCTTTATGGACTGAGTTTATGGGAACAAGGGGGTAACTGTTGTTCTCATGTGCAATGCATGGTCCTGTAATGTATTTTTTGGTTGAAAAGATGTAGTTTGGATGAGAAGGAAAGGAAAATGCTTGTGTCTCTGCTTACCATTCCAGGAAAATGTCAGCAGCCAAGGAATTAGTCACTGAATGCAAGATAGGAAGATCTGCTGCTGCTTTCCTTGATGGCTGTCTATGATGATTACCTTCAGGGAATCAAGCGCTGGAAAGAGTAATTATCTCCATAGTCCTAACCAGATTTTCTGATCATCCTTTTACTGCAATATGAATATCACTGTTCCAGTTTCTCTCAGAATTATTACTCACTTCTCTTAATGATGACAAACTAACCACTAGCAAAGTTTTAGAGCACAATAAAAACACGTCCATCAAGGAGCTAATAAAAAAAGCATCCAGCTGCTCTGATAGAAGGAACTGGAGTGCAGGAGAAGAAAGCATGGCTATCCAAAAAGCTCTTCAGGAACAACCTAAAGACACATTCAATTAAAATTACTTCTGTTAAACTCCTGACTACTCTTCAGTAAAAGAGCATCAGGATGAGGGGATGGTGAAGTATTTTTGACAGAAACTGGGTATTCTTTGGCAGAAATAGTTGGCATAGTGAGGGAGCAACCAACAGCAGCAACAAACAAACCTATTGGTTTTGTGAATTATCCTGTAAAAAACTGTCTACTCACATACTCTTCTATGTACTATTCTATGCCATGCCCTTAGTACCAGATTGCTTTTCTCAGGTATGAAAACCCTCAGAGTGGCTATTGTATTCCCTTGTGTTTTCCTGATATATGGGGGATACTTGTCTGAGTAGCAAGGGTTTATTAGGCTTACTGCGGTACTGCTAGGTGGGTATTCAATAAAACCTACTGTTTTACGAAACTAAAAATGCTCTGGTGTAAAAACTACTGAAGAGAAGGACATTTGCATTTTATAGATGCCAATTAAAGATTTGTCTGTCAAATAAGGAAACTTATTCAGAAAGTTATTAAGAAAGAAACAACTATCTCTGTAAGACTTCATGGAAAACATATATAAAAATAATTGTAAAAGGGTTAGTTATAATTAGGATCCTCTGTTTTATAAATTAAATAAGCATAGAATACCATTCAGTATTTTGAGGAGATACTAAATTCAGACCTGTTTGAAGTAACTGGGAGGTAACCTGCCTATGAGACACTATTGCTCTAAAAAGTCCAGCTATTTTTAAGAAGTGAGTTGAAAATGCAGTCATGAAATCAGGAGATGCAGGAAACCAAATTACCCTAATATGAATGCAATGAGAAGAGATTAATATGAATTGTAGATGGAATAGGTACTTATTTCCTGTTGTTTGGATGTTTTCCTTGCATTCAGTGAAGTTGGAAAGATAGGAAACTGGTAGATACATACATTATATCTGGTAAAAGCCTAGCCAAATGGCATTCTTATGCTGCAGAGAATTAAATTCTGTAGTTATGGACTTCTAATGTTCATGAAAAAAACAAAAATAAAAAATAACCCTTTGGAGGTCTGTTTCTGATTAGTGAGATCATATGATAAAATATGCATACATTTTTAACATTGCTTAGGAGGAGATAAGCAGACAGAAACTGGAACACCTGGAACATGTCTCATGGTTTTAAACCCATGTGGAGATGAAACACCACACAGACACTCGTTCAACTCTGCCTCTCTTCCACCCTCACCCCACTGGAATGGAGAGGAAAATTGAAACAAAACTTGTATGTTGAGATAAGAAAAGTTTAGTAATTGAAAATAAAGTTAAATAATGGCAAACAATTAAAATTATGATAATAAAAAGGGAGAAAACCAAGTGATCCACAGTTGCTCACCACTTACTGACCAATGCCAGACCTCCCTTCCTCTACCCAGATCAGCCCCTTCCAGGTAACTCCCCCCTGTTTGTATATTGGGAATGATGCTCTGTGGTGTGGAATATCCTTTTGGTCAGTTCCAGTCACTTGTCTCAGCTGTGTTCCCTCCTGGTTTCTTTTGCTCACCTCCTCACTGGTGGACCATCAGCCAAAGAAAAAAAGTCCTTGATTTAGGATAAACACAACTTAGCAAAAACTCCAAACATCAGTACATTAACACCATTCTCATTCTGTACCCAAAACATTGCAGTGGAACAGATACTGAGAAGAAATTAACTCTGCCTGAGCTGAAACCAGCACAGCATGAAATCACAAATTCTCAGTAGAAACATTTGAATAACAGAATAAAAAATCCAAACTCCTTCAGATTCTAGGATTTTGCTTGGATCTTCAGTACTACAGCACATTGGCAATAGGTCAGGCTGATTGGGTAATGATAAATTCACTGTATGGTAGAAAAACTCTTTTCTGTTATACTTCAAACAAGGGTTTGCCGATGTCACTAATACAGAAAAAAAAATAGGTGGCACTGAGAACAACATACTTTGTGTGAAGTACTAGTAGTTAGTACCACTTAGCAGTTGTGGCAAAACAGAAGTATTCTGCAGAAGCTTAGAATTACTTGTTTTAAAACTTTTTTTCAGTCCTGAAAGGAAAAGAATAGCAGCTAGTATATTCATGCAATTTGCTCTTGCAGACTCCAGAGGATGAGACCACACTGTTTTTTTTCTGACTAAGTGAGCAGGGAAGCAAAATACATAATTTCTAAAGAACTATATCAGAGCAACTAAAATGATAAAAAATAACTTCAGAGGCTTCCATCTACTTGGTGGAGCAGTTGCAGTTAACAGTTTTGCTATTAATTTTAAAGATTAAGTTCTAGTTCACTTTCAAGGGAGAATCTAATCCAAGTTCAAGGGAGAACAGTGATATGTTTGTCTTTCCTTGGAGATTTTCGTCCAGTGTATCTAGAAGATATGGAATGATGGAGATTATACAGACTTGCTTGCAGGTCTTCTGTGTTATTTTTACTGTAAAAAAATTTCTCAGTAGAACTTTTTTTCAAATTTCAAGTTTTAAATGAGAAAAATAGTAGCTGTTTTCTGTTCTTCCTTCACTCTGTTAAGTTTTCATTAAGGATAAATATATATGTACACAGAAGTAATGTATATTTAATAATAGTAATAATAATTATACATATATACAGAGCTTCAGAGTTTCACAGAATAGTCTGTGTTGGAAGGGACCCACAAGGATCATCAAGTCCAACTCTTAAGTAAATGGCCCATCAAGAGATTGAATCAGTGACCTTGGTTTTTTATATGACTCTAATTTGTCTATATGTTCACAGGTAGCTTCACATACCTTTTTTTTTTTTTTAAGCAAAGGACCCAAGACTGGTCAGAAAATCCTAACTGGCTCCCTACAGCTGCTTCAGATTATTTGACATCTGCTGTAAATTTATAAAGCATGGATTATGCACCCTAGGGTGTTGTTAGGAAGGAAAGGGACCTCCTAAAGATCATTTGAAAGCTGTATGTAAAGTTAACACAAAATTTCTTCCAGATGGCAATAAAAACTTGAAATTCTATCACAGTCCATTAAAATGACCATATCTATTTTGCCAACAGTGATACCTGAAACATCAGTGGTTTAAGAAAGAATCACTTAAAGAAAGGAGCTTCAGCTTATTAAAAAACCTTCAATTTTTCAGTCCTTAGGGACAGAGTTGTATTATAAGCATACAATGAATTTATGAAACTCATAGAACTCAAGGAATACAAAAAAGGAATTATTGTGGGTGAGCTTCACCATATTATTTCTTGAAAATACACACATTGTTAAAGCACATGTACTTGTGTGCCACATGTTCTTTGACCTGTTGTGATATGTTGTTTATTTTACCAAGCAGCCTCTACCTGAGTACAAAAAACAGATGTACAAAGCTTTATGTGTGTATGTAGGAGTGTGCATATTGTATGTAAGACAGTACATACTCTCAGTTTAGGCACATTCAAAAGTTGCAGGAGTGAAAGCTCATACTGAGTTGGAAAAAATTAAAAGCCTGCATTTTGCTTTTGGGAAGATGTGGAACAAGAGAAAGAAAAAGCAAGTGTTATACTCCATTTATTTTCATTAGAGTAAAAACAGTGAAAGTAAAAATAGATGAAAAGCTGCTTTCAAAGATTGATGAGATGTTATTCTAACAGTATAAATGCCCTACATACACTAAGACTGTGGTAAGCAACTGTGTTTAGAATGACAATAAAAAATGTTTCTCATCAAAAGAGGAAGATGTTTTCCAGAATTTTTGGATTTCACATCGGTGAAAGCAAGTGAAATTGCCTGCTGTGAGTTTAGGAAGTCTGGGAAAGTGGCTACTAGACATACAAAGATGGTCTGTTCAATTGCTTTCCGCTCAAAGGTCAGTGCCATAGAGTTCACTGTGGGGGCATGACAATCACATCAGGGTGATGGATGGGTGTCATAGGAGGGACCCACTTCCTCTGCATACTCTTAGTGAGGCTAGCACATCCAGGGTGCGTCAAACTCATCTTTCTGTGCAAGCTACATGTGCCCAGTCTATATTTATGCAGATGGGAGCAGCACGCGCAGGCTGATTGCATCAAGTGGGCATGATCTGCACAACACTTTCACTCTTGTGTTCATCTGGAATTTCCTCAGTGAAAGACATCTCTGCAGGGCAGCCTTATCTGTGAGAAACAGAAGGCAAAAACATGCTGAAGAGGTGCATGTCTTAGGCATGACACGAGCATGTCTTACGGAAGACAGAGTGTGCTAGTTTTACCTTGAAAGCACCTGAGGGGAAAGGATACTAGGAAGTTTTTCTCCATGAGAACTTCCTCTGTGAATTGCTAGGACCAGTTGGAAGCTGGTTTAGTTGTTGACAGCCTGAGAAATCAATTGGAGAACTCGGTTCTCTCCGTGAATCACATTTGAAGCAAGTAGACCCCGGGAAAGCTCTCGTTCATTTTCATCCTCTCACAAGGTAACACCGACCCGGCCCGGGCCGGGCAGGGCTGGGCTCGGGAGGCTGCCGGGCCCCGTTTCCAACCGGGAGCCCCGATAACCAAAAGAAGCCGAGCCCATTGCTGGGATCCTGGCCCTTTTCCCGGTGTGTCCGTGGCTCGGGGGGCCCTGCCCTGCCCTGTCCCGGCTCGGAGCAGCCCTGGGGTGGCCGAGCCCGCCCGGCCGCCCTCACGGGCTGGGGGGAGGCAGCCGGGCCCGGTTCGGGAGAGCCCCCAGGGCTTTGTGTGCTGGGCAGGGCAGAGGGAGAACCCCCGGGCTGGGGCTGGAGCTGGGGGCGGGCAGCGCCGGGGGAAAGCCATGGACACACGGCCTTGGCACCCATTTCTCCTCTGCGTGCACTTTGCAGTTCTCGTCCTGCCCCTCCAGCGTGGCCTGGGCACCCTGAGATCCTGACACAGCTCCGGTATGGCCTGGCACAGCCCCTGCAACTTCTGGGTGAGATTTTAACTTTTCCAATGCTCAGATAAGACTGACAGACTTTCCATCCTTCCTTGGGTGAGAGGGAGAAGAACAGAAAGGATATGCCAAAGTAAATGAAGCAAAAGCTAAGTTTCTAGATGGAAGGAGAATGAGGAGACACCATGAAGGTTGGCTGAAAAATCTTTTTGTAAGTTATAGGGGTGGACTGTACTACATGAAAAAAATTCCTTTAAACCATGAAAAAAGGACATGGGGGGGGGGGGGGGGGGGCGGGTGGAGCAAGGTCTAAAGTGTTTGGAAAATCCTTTTCCCCAAGGGAAAAAGGGGGATCTCTGTTCCTGGGAATGAAGTGTGAACAGAGAGAAATGAGCTGAAGAGAACTTTCGCCTTTGAGTAGCTCATCCTTACAGGTAATACCCCATGACTTTTACCATGGCCCACAAGCACAGCTTTGGGAAGACTGTGAAAGTGGGAGGAGTTTCATGATGGCAGATCCTGGGCGGCTGTTATTCATGAAAAAAGTGAAGTCAGGAAAGAACTGGTTATTTCCTCTCTTAAAAAAGATCTTTATAGCTAAATAAGAAGAAATTACTCTCCCTAAAGTCAACTGGAAAAAAAATTATTTAAGTAAGGAATTGACTGAAGTGTCTCTGTATGTTGTTAACAAAGGAGAAAGAGGGAGTGGTCTGAAGATCTGTTCTGAATTTATTATTTTCTTTTATTTGTGTTGTTAATAAAGTTTTTCTTTATTCTCTTTTAAGTATTAGGCCTGCTTTACTTTTACTTCCAATTCTATTTCACAACAAAAAGTAAATATATTAAAAATTGACAAACCCAAACTATAACATTTTTGGTGCAGTGGCCAGGAAACAAAGAACTAAACCAAGACTCAGAGTTAATTTCTACAGAGGTTAGGGAAATTATGAGTTCACTAATGAAGCCCTGGCCTGAGTACTGGCATCACCATACTGCTACTGATTCCCTTTCCAAGAATCAGATGCTCTTGCAAAAACATACATAATAGTATTGGGGAAGGAGGGCAGTTGAGGAGCACAGAATTTAGAAATCTGTATATTGTATTTTCATGTTTCCTGATGTTCTGTGTTGTGTTGATATACAATGCATTTTAACACTACCTTAATTAATTAATTAATTGATTTTGAACTTAGAAATACAGTGATAGATAAAAACTTCTAGAGGTATTTTTAAGTGGAATTAGTTATCTAACCCTTGATGGAACACTTAAATAAAAAAAAACATAACATGATAGTATTTATATTCAAACTCTGAAACTCATATCTTTCTTATGTAAGACACAAGGTGATTATAGTCTTCATGTATGAAATGTTTATATCATTTTCCTAGTGTGATATTTTGAGACTGATGCTAGCATTTAATAAAGTATTATTTTCCATTAAGTTGCTATTTACTGAGCTATTCAGGATATGAGATGTCTGGATTCTGTGTGAATCTCAACATGAGAAAACTACCTTACTACAATCCTCACTTTTCTGGTAAAGCCTGAGGATTGTGCTAAGCAAATGGCACTGCTATTCCTGCTCTTGGAGCTCTGACACTTTAGAAAGGGAGAAGAGAGAGTACAATTCAGAGTACCTTAAACCTGTGGTAGAAACCAAAGTTCATGGCTCTTACATTCCTGGGTGACCTGTGATAGCAGGCATGGCTCACACCCTGATGTGTGTATTTTACTTATCCATCAGTGAGTAGGTGTGCAGCTCAACTCTCAAGAGTGAACATCAGGTTATTTTTATCTATCCTGTTCTAACAGACATCCAATTTGTCCCCAAGAAACAGACACAAAAATTAGCTGAACTCCCCCTAAATATGTGCATACTGAGGAAAGAGGAGAGGCTGAGCTGTGCAGATATTTGCATTTCCTCATCTGAGTCCTAGGGCAGGATCTCAGCTTCATCCCAACAGCAGCATATAGGAAAAACTCTGTTTTGCTGCTGAAAGCAAAAGCTGCTGAATAAGGAGGAAGAATGGAGATGGTGGGGTCCAACTTCAGATTTATCTACAGTGCCTCATTTAGATAATGTGCCTGAATGGGTGTATCAGCAGAACCCGTGAGAGCTGAGATTCACAGCTGACCTTCACGGTAAGTCTGCTTCCAGCAGCAAAGAAAGGAGATGGAGATGTAATAATGGAGGAGGATGCTTTCCACTTGTTTGTAAGATTGACTGGGTTAAATTTATTTTAATAAGGAACAGCACTCCATATTCCCTCTTCAAACTGTAGAGCTGTTATTTAACAAGCGCTTTTCAGATAGGTCTCCATTTTCCATTTAGTATTACATTACAGAAGGGATATTGTTTGATAACCACTGGAGATAGAATAAGATAGGAAGTAATCTGAGCAGTACTGTTGCTTAAGCTAATTTATTTTTTGTTAAACAAGACTGAAGGTGGGAGACTCAGATGAATCAAAATATTTCCCAGGTAAAATTGTGAAGTAGCAGCTTGAGAGTGCAACAGTATCATAGAACTGTAGAATCATGGAAGACCTTGTGCTGGAAGGGACTCATGAGGAATGTAGAATCCTACTTATTAATCCATACAGGTCAACCAAAAAGATGAATCATGTATCTGAAAACACTGTTCAAGCATTTTTTGAACACCAACAGGCTTGGCACCGTAAGCATTTTCCCGCTGAGTCTATTTCAGTGCTGGACCACTCTCTCAATAAAAAACTTTTACTTCCAATATCAGTTCTAAATTTTTCCTTGACATAGCTTTAATTTATTCCCTCATGTCCCAGCACTAGACACCAGAAAGAAGACACCAATGCAGTGGATGTTGTGGACAATGATGACATCACATCACGCTATGCCTCTGCTCTAGGATATATAAACTTAGTACCCTCAGCTTCTGCTTATAAGTCAAACCCTCTAGTTTTTCACCATCTTTGTTGCCATCCTTTGGCCATCCTTTGAACACATTCTCATATTTCTCTATCCTGCTTCTGTTGCTGAGCCCAAAACTGCACACAGTGGCCTCACCAATAACTTAATGGTTAATGCACGCTGCTAGGGTGTGGTTGACCTTTTTTGCCTGCGAGGATATACTGTTGACTCACACTGAGCTTACCATCATCCAAAACTCCCAGATGCCTTTCTGCAGAGGTGTGTTCCAGTCTCTCATCCCTTGATCTATACGACACCCAGGACTACACCATTCCAAATGCAGAATCTGACATTTTGTTCTTGTTAGACTTCATATAAGTGGTGATTGCCCAGCGTTCCAATCTCTATAAAGGTCTCTTCAACACCTCTCTGCCCTGAAGGTAATAAATGGCTCCTCCTAATTCAATATTGTTGGCAAACTTACTTATTGAGCATTCTGTGTCCACGTCCAGGGTAATGATGAAAACAGTGAAAGTAACTGATCCTAAAATTGAGCCCTGGGGAACACATTACTGTCTAGTAGCCAGTCAGATGTTGCCCCATTTACTACAATTGTCTGAGCCTGACCCTTTAGCTGATCAAGATTATAAAATACTTGGGGTTGGAAAGGATCACTGAAGTTAATCTAGCCTTGTCTCTTTGATTTAAGGCATGTTCAGATTGCTCAGGACCCTGTACTGTCAAAAAAATATCTTAGGAAATTCGATAGTTACTTTGTACACCTCTTCCAGGTCACCTGCTTTTATCTTATGTAGCTTGAGATATCTTTTATTTATATTCATCAAGATGATAAATGGTGGGTAGGTATTCTGGTGGTGTTTCTTCACCTTTTTTCATGGGATTTCTTACCTGCTGGTATGAAAAATGTTTATGAAAGTTACTCATAGAACATAGATATGTTATATAACATGTATCTTACATATGTATGTTAATTTTTTCCTGCTAAGTAGCTTGTTTCTGTGTTTCTTTAGATTAAACCATACTTTTAAAAAAAGTATCTACGGAGAAGGATGATTCTGGACAACCTAAAAAAATGTGGTTTTCTTTCAGTTTATTTTCATTCACTTTCTGCAGACCATTTTTGTAGACCATGTAGACTTCTCACTTTGACCATAACAGATGTGTTCCTACCCTGAATGCACAGAGAATGCATACTAAAACTTTTTTTCAAGTGAGGTTTTAGTATACTCTGTGAATGACTTTATCTGTATTTCTTTTCTTTCCCCCCTCAAGTCTTTGCATCTCAAATCCACTACTGTTTTTATTGGCACAATGGTGTTGCTCTGATTCATTGCCATAAAGGACTGGCTGACAGGTGACTCCTGACAGACTACAAATTGAAGACCACTGGGAAATCCTGTGTTGCTGCAGCCAAGATGTCTAATGTGAGATGCAATGGATTGCCTTCCCACAGTATTGAGCAGCAGCAAAATTAACAGAGAAATTCACTGGTATAGCACTTTGGTTTGGATTACTTTTTAGTTTGAAAATTTTAAAGAAAAGGCATTGATCCACCTCATGGTAAAGATTCAGCTTTCTTTTAAAATAGTCATGTGTATCATATATGCAGAGAACACACCTCTCCACCTTTTGCTCAAGTAATTTTTAGGCAACTCACCCCCTAGTCTCCAATATAAGCCTAAAGGCTATAAAATCAACAATTTATTTTCCCATCAATAGTTGTCACTTTTTTGGTAGCCGTTAAAAGTGTATTTAAACACTTTTTCACACAATTTTCTGATTGTTTAGCATACTCATCCTTCTTGGTAAAATTATGTCACAAAGTCCAGCATCTGCCTTTCCCTTAATCATCTTTCTATATGTATGACATACAAAAGGGAAAAGTGGAACAAAACCCCCATCACCTGTAGCATTTTCTAGTTCTACAAACCACTGTTTTTCGGTAGGTTAAACACAGCATTATAGGAGATAGTCTAAACTTTATTATAATTTCTATAATATTTGAAAAATATTCAGATGTTTTGATGAAGTAAAAAAGTAAAATTTGGGAAGACATCTCTTCTATAATCTGCATCTATACACCCAGTAACTCTGAAATTAAGAAAGGACACTCCTTGCCATATTTCTAAGCATTGACAGAGATTTTGTGCACTTATTGTTTTGAATTTGTTTTTAAAACCTGGGTGAATTCCAGGAGGAGAATTTCATACCTGTTCCTCAAAATGTATACAATCTTGAGCAAGAATCTTTGACCTGTGAAAAACAGAAATATTAGATATGCATGGTTACATTACACAGAACGGAATGTTTAAGAAGCTATATCCTGAGCAAATAAGATGACTTCAACAGTTCTAAAACCTAGGCGTCAAATCTATTTTCAGTTAATCCCCCATTTGATCTATTTATGCTACTAGCCACCAGCTAATTTCAATGATATTATAAAGTCATTTGTGGAGGTACTTGTTAGAAGATATATGACTAATATGACTAATGAAATTCTCACCACCACCTGCAAAACACTGGCGGCAGTAGAAGGATTATTTAAACCAAAGTAGTGTGCTGAGTAAAGAACACAATAGGATTGTAAACTCAGATAAACCCTCAGGGAAAGAGACTTTTTACTATACTTACAGTGGGCCCAGTTCCAAGACACAGGAGAAGAAACACAAACATTCACTGCTGCAATGGATTAGAAAAAGTTTCTTTCTGCAAATGTTAAGAACAGGCAGTAGTAGGTTTACAGGTCTCTTATGCTGTTAATAAATTGAAAAGCAAATGGCTACACAAATCTGTTAAAACCTTCTTGATCTCTGAATTTTGTGAAGGATTATTTTAGCAATTTATGTCTGAAGCTCAGTTAAATTCTGAAGAGAAAAAATTGAAAGAAAAAGTGAGTTCTGGAATTTCAGCCTAGGTTGATATAGTAGGGTTACTTTAGTAGGAAAAAATCACATGGAAAAAGAAAGAAGGAGATTCTTGAAACACTCTTGAAAACTGAGATATAATAATAAAATCTTGTTTTTTTTTTTTTTCCAATGTTCTATATAGTTCTGACAGAAGTAGTGATCAAACCCAGGATGAAATACAAAGTTCTATTACACTGGTATCAGCATTTTCTCTGTCTTTCTCTGGCTGTTGCTGTTGCTTTCTCAGCTCTGGGGTACAGAAAACGTTGGATAAGACAGAATCCATGGTGCTCAAATAACAAGTACGGTTCCTGGAGGATCCTATGGAAACAACAAAGATGAACAACATGGGCAGACAGAGAGCTCATGCATCTTAATCTCAGGATGTTTTGGATATGTGCTTTCCACAGCACTGCCTGGACTGAATCAGGAGTTGATTTTACCATATGTGGTTCCCACTGAGAGACAACCTTCTGCTTGTATTTCAGAGGGATACAACAAGTCATATCTGAGAAACAGTGATTTGGTCTCTGAGAAAATTTCTGCTAATGACAGCATTCTTTTAAGGCAGTGTAATATAATAAAGCCATTTTTGAAAGCAAAAGTTGCCTCAAGTTTAGTGATATGCATAGTATGTTGAATGCCAGGATTTGCGTGTAGTGAATTGGGTCATTTCTAATTATGCCCTTATCTATATTGTATCTTTCCAATATTTCTCAAAGAAATATGGTCTAAAAGGCTGTAAAATGCATGGCAAAAGAAAAAGCCCAAAACCCTGTTGGAGACAGAGTTATTTCCATGGGCCAAATTCCAACTCTACTCACAACTGTGGCCAATACAACTGAAGTTAATGGAGTTGAAAAGGGTGTAAGTAACTCAGACTTGGCTTTGTATGTTTCCAGATTTGTCTCTTGTGACTTACAATAGAGTGAAATGATTTGATTTTTTAAAAAACAAACTCTGACAGCTTGAGGTAGAAGCTAATGTCTATTTTTCTGCCAAAAATCATATAATTTGGGGTGGAAAAATATACTTTATAGTCTGTGATGAAACTAAGTGCTCAATGGATGTCATATTGAAATGGAATTGTATTCTCCAGATTGCTGTACGGTTAGCATAATGATATATAATGGCACATTTTTTTCCCTGTTATGTATTTCCCTGCACTCTGCCTGTTACATAAATACCAAGGTTGTTGTCTTACAATACAAAAATCAGTGTAGATTGATTGTCTTACAATCATTATTTGCCATCCAGAGGAGAGGGATTTGTATAATTGATGCACAGTTTCATTGACTATACTGTGACTATGCAAATGTCCATATTTAAGCTGTTCGTGTAGCTCTTGACCTAAATGTGTGAGCTGTATTAGATATATATAGGTCCCTCTGAAATCAGTGGAAACTACTATGAAGCTCAGCACCTTTAAAATCCTTGCCATTTGGCCTGTCTGGTTCTTATGCTTGATGTGAAAGTGACAGAAATGTTTCCCAGCAACATACTTACATGTGGCTTCTGTTTTTCTCTTTTTTGATGGAAATTCAAAAAATTCTGGACAAATATTAAAGACATGGGTGACAAGAAGTTCAGATACACCATGAAATAATGGAAAAGTCGTCTAGTTTTAAATGTATACAGCAGCAAAAGGCTAATATTTCCCATATTACTATTATTCAGTTGATCCTTCCGTTCATTTATATATATTGGCAAAACTTGTGTTCTCAGAAAAACAAGCATGCATAAGTATAGACATTTAACCTGTTTAATCACTATTTTGGCAAGATGGAAGCTATCTGGTATTTTGTGGAAATTCTTTTGACTCTCTTATAGCTTAAAACCTCATCTTAGGGGAGGAGGATGGAGGAAGGAGGGTTGGGAAGCAAGGGAATAAAGCATGACAACAGAAGTTACAATAGAAAGCCAGATAATGGCACTTGGGAGAAAAGTTTTTGAAGCTTTCTATTCTCCTTGAGCAATTTGGCTAGCTCTTTTGTTTGCACATTTTTGTACTTTTTGCATTTAGTTTTTAAGAGTCATATCATTTTCTGATAAAAAAACAATTTCTCTAGACCCTTGCCTCCAAATTCATCAGGTCTGTGGTCTATTACTACTTTAAAAACAGGAAGATCTCTTGAGTTATCATTTTAAACATGTATTAAAAACTGGAGATGGTTGATAATAATTTCATTGTCAATTCAATTCATCAAAAATTTTGCAAGAGATGTTAAATTAATTGTATATTTCTAAGAAATTACTATTATGCATGGTGTTTATGAATAATGTAACACATACATAATGTGTGTTTGAAGACATTATAATGCTCTTTCAAGGCCTACAGCACCTTTTGGTTCTTAAGAAATCATAGAATCATAAAATGGCCTGGTTTGGAAAGGATCTAAAAAAAAATCTGGATCCAAACCCCTTGCTGAGGGCAAGGACACCTTTCCTAGCACAGGTTATTCTGAGTCCCATTCAAACCTAACCTTGAACATTTCCAGGGATGGGGCATCCAGAATTTCCCTGGGCAACCTCTTCCTCTACTTCACCTCTCTCACAGGGAAGAAATTCTTCCTAATAACTGTAAGCCTACATTTTTTGAACCTTGAATTTTAAGCTGTTCCACCCTCCTGTCACTACATGCCCTTGTAAAAAAGTCTCTTTCTGGCTTCCTTGAAGGGTCTTTTCAGATACTGGAAGGCTTCTGTTGTCCAGACTGAACAATTCAATTTCTCTCAGCCTTTCTTTACATGAGAGGTGCTCCAGCCCTTTAATGGTCTTGGTCACCTCTGGGCTCACTCCAGCAGGTCTATGTCCTTCCTGTGCTGGGACCCCAGAGCTGGATGCAGCACTGGAGGTGGGGTCACACCAGAGCAAAGCAGAGGGACAGAATCCCCTCCCTGGCCCTGCTGCCCACACTGCTCTGGATGCAGCCCAGGACATGTTTGGCTTTATGGGCTGGGAGTGCACATGGCTGGGTCACGTTCAGCCTCTCACCCACCAAGTCCTTCTCAGCAGGGCTGCTCTGATCTGTTCATCCCCAGCCTGTGTTGGTACCAGGGGTACCAGTACCAACAAATTCCAGTACTGGGGGCACCTTGCACTTGATCTTATTAAACCTCATGATGTTCCCATGGACTGACTACTCAAGCTTGTCCAGGTCCCTCTGGCCATCCCATCCTTCAGGTATGTTAACTGCACCACTCAGCCTGGTGTCATCTGAAAATTTGCTGAGAGTGCACTTGATCCCTCTGTCCATGTCATTAATGAAGATCTTAAATAACACTGGTCCCAGTATGCACCCTTGAGGGACACCACTTGTCCCTGATGTCCATCAGGACTCTGAGCCATTGACCACTACCCTCTGGATGCCACTGACCAACCAATTTCTTATCCATCTAGCAGTCCACACGTTGAATCTATCTCTCCCCAATTTAAGAGGGAAGGATGTTGTGGGGGGTCCATGTCAAAGGCTGTATATGAAGTCCAGATAAATGACAACTGTTACCCTTCCCTTGTCCACAAATGCAGTCACCCCATCATAGAAGGCCACTGAGTTGGTCAGGGAGCATTTGCTCTTCATGAAGCCATACTGGCTATTTTGAATCAGATGTGTTTTAAATCAAACTGTGGTTTTGCTATTTCACGTACAACTGTGAAATTAGCATGCTGTATTCTCATTATGGTAAGATGATTGACAGTTCAGGCTACTGAGCTAACTGTCAGAAAAATAAATGTATCTTGATTAAAAGACAAAATCCAATGTCATTTTCCATAGGTCTTAGCAATACTTCCATGGATTAAGTCTATCATACAAGGTAATTAATATGTTTTTTTCTCAATAAATTAAACCATTGTGAGTATTTGTGTTCATGTCTAAGAACAACACACCATGAAAAAGTGAGATTGTCAGGAGAGTAGACCTGGTATGAGAGTGATTTGTGGAGTGTGTAGTACAATGATACTTCAAATCTCACTGGGAAATGGGAGAAATCAAAATACTCTATTCAAAGGATAATGAGATTCTCTGATTCTTTTTTCTTCACAGAATTTTGAAGGAAGTCACCACCACTTTTGGATGGGCAAGTGAACAGAAACTGTAACTATATTTAGTCTTTTCAGCTTGCTAAATGCTTTTGCCCTGTCTGGGAATTAGTCAGGGTACTTTTAAAAGCAGACTGTGCCTATTTCTGCATGGACAGATGCATCACATTACAGAAGGTCAATGCCTTTCCAGAGAAGCAACTCGGTTCCATATAACATGGACTGGGATGTTGCAAAAATTGTATCTCATTTTAGCCAACATTTTCTTTCCACTGCACAAAAGCTAGAAACTGACTCAAAATAAGTGTTTATTCAAGATGGGAAGAGATTACTTAATTTCCTAAGTAATGAAGAGGTGGAAGTAATGATATGAAATGTAATGTCTTTTTCAGCTTTATCTACAGCAGTTTCCCAGTATCACACGAAGTACACTAGGAAATTGAGAACAAATCATAGAATCATTGAATGGTTTGAGCTGGGAAAGATCATAAAGATCATTTAGTTCCAACTGCCCTATTATGGACAGGGATGCCTTCCAGGGGTGGGGCATTCACAATGTCTCTGGGCAAACTCTTCTCTTGCCTCTCCACCATCACAAAGGAATATTCACTTTTCCTTGATGTCCATTGTGGCTCTGAGCCATTGACCACTACTCTCTGGACGTCACCATCCATTCTTATCCATGTAGCAGCCCACTAATCAAATCCACCTCCCTCCAGTTTTAGGCAGAAGGATATTGTGGTATAGTGTGTCAAAGGTGTATAAATAATGTGTAGTGTGTCAAAAGCTGTGTGGATAAATTACATCTGTAGCCCATCCCTTTCTGACTGCTGCAGTCGCTCCATCATAGCAAGCCACTTGATTGGTCAGGCAGGATTTGTTGATGAAACCATGCTAGCTGTCTTTTAGATGCCTTAACATAGCTTCTAGGTGGATCTGTTTCCAGTAGTTCCCAGGGTTCTCCTTTCTACTTATTTTTAAGACTGGCACAAATTTTCTGTGTTTTCAGTCACCTGAGACTTCACCTGACTGCCAGAACTTTTCAAATATCATGGAGAGTGGGAGGGACTCTGCTCCCCTACTCCCTATCCTGCCATCCACTTGAGAGGTGTGGAAACAGCGTTTGACACTGAACATTGAGGTAAAAAATTGTCAAATACTTCATCTTTTTCCTCATCTCCTGCTTCCAGTTTTCCACCCTTGTTTATCAGAGGAGGTCACCTTCTTCAACCTTTCTTTTCTGTTTAACATGCCTGTAGAAAACCAACTTTGAGTCCCTTGCAGGTCAGTTGCAGCTTCATCTTGGACTTTCTTACCATATCCTTACAAAACTGGACATCATCTCCATGTTTTTCTCAGGTTATCTGTATTTGTTTCCAGTATGTGTGCATTTTCTTCTTTCCTTTAGTCGGACCAGCAGTGTCCTGACTGAGTTTACTCAGCCATACTGGCCTCTTGCCTTTTTTTTCTTGAGTTTTTACTCCTGGGGATTACCAGCTTTTAAGATCATTGGAACACTTCCCTACAAATCTGTCAGATCTGTTCCACTTCCTTGTGTCTGAGGGAAGTCTCCCAGTAAATCCTGTTGACTGTCTCCCTGAAGAGCTGGAAGTTTGCTTTCATAAAATTCTGGGGCATAACTTTTTCCTTATCTGACTTGTACCTCCCAGGACTGCAAACTCCACCAATGCATGATCCCTGCAGCCCAGACTCCCCCCAGTTTTGATGTTCAGGATTAACTTGCTTACATTTGTGCCCATCAGATCCAGTATTGCATCCCCTCTGGTAGAGCTTCTGTCCATGCCATGGCTCAAGAAATTATCCTTCATGGATTTCCTGAGTTCTCTGCATTGTCTGCAGCTTGCAGTACTATTTTTTCAGCAAGTATCAGAGTGGACAAAAACCTGTGTTGTATGATGCCTCCTGTGGCTGGAGCATGAAGTGTTTGTGAATACCGTCCCCTTGATCTGCAGTAGACACTACCTACGTTTCCTTCATTGCTTTTGTCTCTGATTCTTATCACAGACTTTTCACCTGTCCATAGATCTTCTGCAGAGACAGCCCTTCACACTTAATCCACCTCTTGCTGTAGAGGGCAAACTCCCCATATCTTCTTCCTTCCCATTTTCTTCTGAATACCCTCTAGCCATCAATAGCCATCACTGATAATTTCTCCCCCCAAGTTTCAGTATGGGCAACAAGGTCATAACTTTCTAGCAGCAGAGTAGTTTCCAGGTCCTCCTGTTTGTCGCCCATGCTATGTGTATTTTTCCACTTCAGGTGTGTTGATGGACATTTTGCCTTCCTGGATGAACACCCCTTATATCCTTTGATACATTCTCCTTTTTTTATCTCTGTCAGTTGCTATCAACTCAGAAGCCCCTGGCTCATCTCTGTAAGACTGGATGTGTGGTCCAGTATGGCTAGCACAGTTCAGAGCTCCTGGCAGTGGGTCCTTGCTACCACCCTGTCCCTCTAACCTTGACTTGTTGTCCTACAGCTTGCCAACAGCAAGCCTGATATTGTCTCTCTGTCGTATCACATCTAGGTTAAAGCTCTGTCAATGTGTCCTGCTAGTTCCATCCAATATAAACTGTGTATTGCAGTATTTTCAATCTTGTGAGCCAAATTGTCCTTAAGCAGATGGATCTAATTGTGACTTATGTGTGCTTGTCTCAGGAAACAGAATTTGGCTGTGAATCTGATGCATGTGTAGGAATGAATGTGCAAGCCTACCTGGGTACATGTGCAGATATTATTGAGGTAAAACTCTCCAGAGATCATTGGTCAATGAGAGAGAAAAAAGTTGGTTTGCTGTTCCTATTGCTTGGATTTTAACTTCTCCATCAGAAGAAGTTAGAAGAAAATATTCAATCAGTTCATTGTTTTGTGTTCATTTATATTAAATAATGGCAAAGGCTATTGCCATCCAAGCCAAGAGACAATGTCCGTTTTCTATTTTTTTTAATAAAATTCTAAAAAGAAATAGGTATTTTTTCACCTGTGCCAACAGGACAGGAAATAGTGCCATCCTTGAAAAACATGAGACAGTTCATGTCCTTCCTTTTTAGGTGTCAAACCTCACTGGCTAACGTACAACACTAAGTCTGCTGAAATGCTTTCTGAATCATTGAGCTGTTTAATTTAAACAAGAAAATACATTTATAAGGCAGTGGGTACTAAACTATGAGCATATGAATTCCTTTGGTATTTACTCTGCACATTTTGTGGAAACATGAGAATTCCAGAGTGGAACTGAAAGTGTAGATTAGATTATGAGATTTTCTGCACTAAGGCTATCTTTACAAGGCTTTGAAAATGTCCGCTGATTCCTCCAGCTTCCCAAGCAAACTATCTGAGTAGTAACAGTGTTCAGAAAAAGTACTGCCTCATCACAGCTGATAGACCTGATTCCCCATGTCAATGCTAATCATTACCATCACCTAGTTACCATTTTCATGGCTGAATCCAGACTTCTGATGAGCTTTACTATTAATCTTTGATCTACTTTGAAATGGCTGAGCAGAGTCATAAACTTAACAACTCTAGCAATTGGTGTCAATGATTTTATAACACCCTGAAATGAAATAAACTGTTTTTTTTTAATAACACCTTCTAATAATTGCATTAATGCAACTGTTAAGCACATTGAAATTCAATACAAATTCAAATTGATCTGATAATCTGAACAAGGTGCTGGCTGAAATGAATTTCTGATTGGTGTTTGGCTCACATTTCCAGAATAGACAATGAACATTCAATCAGAATTATAATTTTAAACCCTCTTTAAACTTCTGTGATATTCAGGTTTATATTAAGTTCTTTCTGAAAATGTAAATGTAGTAGTTGATTCTGCTACTCTGTCATACCTTGCAATTATGTTGAATCCTTTACCAATTATACATAATCAGATGCTGTATTGACTACAGAAGAGATTTCAAGATTTGCTTCACAGATATTTCTCATTATTATAATCAAAAAGGTATGTTTTGTGATGAGCTCTGTGCTTTCAAATGGAGTTTGGGAAAAAAGACTTCTCATTTGTAGACAAAATTCATACTCGAGGGTTTCTAGTTTTTCACAGGTTGTCTCTGAATACATTTTGATTTTTCAAAATGTAGGGTGTTTATTCTAAATGACACTCGAGCATTTAATTTTGGTTTTGTATTACATGTGTGAAAAGTCTTCAGTGAAATTACCCAAGTTGCCTGTAGCTGATCTGAACTGGGAAGCAAACTTTTACAAAAGGCATGAAACATCCATACCCATATGTAAGGAGTATTTAATTGCCACAGATTTTTTTGTTTGGTGATATTTTTTGTTCATTTGTGGGTTTTTTTGGGTTTTTTTTTTGTCTTATTTTTGTTTTTCTAACACTGTAGGATATTATATAAGTGGATTTTTTTCATCCTGATACTCCTATATAATATTTTAAAGTGGATGTTTATGCAATTTACAAACAAGCATAGACAGTGACAGAGGAATAGTATTATTTAACTCCAGCTATAGCTACAACTTTTGAAATTTTTCTTCTTACTGTCACACTCACATAGATCTGCTTCTGCTCTCAGAGGACATCCTGAAGGTACTGATATATCAAAGAATCGAGTATGAAGGAGGAGGAGAAGACCATCTATCTCACTTAGAGATAACATCTCTGAATGAAACTTGATCTGTGTAATTTCTTAAACAGTCATTTGTCCAAGCTGTTTTTAAAAATTCATATTGCCAGAGGCTTCATGACATCCCAGGACAACTTAGACTAGTAATTCACAGTTTCTGCGGATACAGGATGCTTCCTTGCTTTACTTAAAACTATACTTATGTTTTCTTGCATGCTTTCTACAGCCCTTCTATGTCTACCTGCTTATCCTGCAGTCATGTCATGTAGTTCTCAGTACCTATCAAGTGCTAAGTAGCAAAGCGTCAGCAGAGGCTTTGCTGAGTACACTGGAGGTGATATTTTATATAACAACCTATATTCTTGCTAAAGCATCCCAAGGTAATATATGCTTTTCCTGAGCTGATTTAACAGGGCTTTCTCATATACAGCAGGACTTACTCATTATCAACTCTTTGGAAATAGTTTTCTCCATATTTTTTAAGCAGTTATTGCCAATCCTGCCTAAGTATGTGCCAGGAAGCTAACTTAAAGAATCATCAAGCTTCTGCAACTCATGAAGTTACTCTTCATGAATTCATTATGGATAGCTTGATGCACTGGATTTTACTTTTCCAGACAGGTTTTCAAGAGCACCAATAAATTCTTTAGGTTTGCTTTATATTTAAATTCTATTCTCCACTATATCTGTACAGTTATCTGTGAATTTGTAAAAGGGCTACAGGGGTGGCTTCTGTAAGAAGCTGATAGAAGCTTCCCCCATGTCTGATAGAGCCAATCCCAGACAGATCCAAGACAGTCTCATTGATGACTGAGACCATACCCATCATCAGCCTCTGGGATAATGTATTTAAGAAGCAGGAAAAAGTTATTGTGCAGGTACAACTGTGGCCAGAGAAGAGAGGAGTGAGAATATATAAGAGCTCTGCTGATGCCAAAATCAGTGAAGAGGGAAGTGTTCCAGGTGCCAAAACAGAGTTTTCCCTGAAGTTTGTAGTGAAGCCCATGGTGAGGAAGTCTGTCACCCTGCAGCCCATGGAGATCCACAGGGGAGCAGATAGAGGTGACTGAAGGAAGCTCCAGTCTCATGGAGAATCCTGTGCTGGAGCAGGCTTCTGCTAGGTGCTGGAGCCCTGTCAGGACAGTAACACACAATGGAGCAAGTTTTCTGGTGGGACTTGTGTTGGGGGTTGGTTCTTTCCCTTTTCCCTCTGTGGAATTTTCCCTATTGTCATGCTAAGATACCTGTTGACTGGGCCCTGGTGACAAGGGGGAGGGGAGAGAAGAGGGAAACCCTGCGAGATTCAAACAGCCAGAAGAGGAAGCAGAAGGCTGGGTCTCGCCCCATTTCCCCCGTGGAGTTCGGACGAGAAGGACGATCGCCGCCTCAGCTCCATCCCTGCCATCCCAGCGTCGGGAAACCACTATCGGACCCTGTCCTGCTGTCTTCTCGCTGTGAACTACCACCATCCAGCACTCTGCTGAGCACCAGGACCCACACCGTGAGCGGAGGGCTCTCTCTCCATCTCTCTCCCCCTGGGACAGCTCTGCCACCACCCCCAGCCCTCCTGCGGCTCTGCGGGACCCGCCCGCCCCCAGCACCGGGAACTGCAGCTCAGGGAAAAGGTGCCTGCAGCCAAAAAACACTGGGACTGAGTTACTGTTCTGTTTGTGGGTAATTTCATAGCTGTTGTTGTTCTTGTTTGTCTTGTTAGATATACTAGTAAAGAACTGTTATTCCTACCCCCATATCTTTGCCTGAGAGTTCCCTTAATTCCAAAATTATAATAATCGGAAGAATCACGGTTTTTTTTCAGTCCAAAGGGAAGCTTCTACTTTCCTTAGCAAACACCTGTCTTTCAAACCAAGACAACTTGTAACCCTGTGAGGAGGCCCACACTGGCACAGGCTGTTCCTGAAGGACTGCATTCCGTGGGATGGGTCCGCACTGGAGCAGTTAGGAAAGAATTTCAGCTTGTGGAAAGGTCTCATGTTGGAGAAGTTCCTGGAGGACTGTCTTCCATGGGAGGGATCTCATACTGGAGCAGGGGAAAGAGAAGAAAGAAGCAATAAGACAGTGGTGATGAACTGACCTATAACTTCCATTCCCCATACCCTTGTGCTACTCAGGGAAGGAAGGTAGAAAATTCACAAATGATGTTGAACCCATTAAGAAGGATGAGGTGGGGGCCAGATGTATTAAGATTTGCTTTCATTTCTCCTTACCATATTCTGATTTGATTGATAATAAATTAAATTAATTTCTCTGAATCTGTTTTGTCTGTGACCATGATTGGCAAATTATCTGTCTTATCACAATCTACGAGCCCTTCATTGTATTTTTCTGCCTATGAACAGGTAAAGTGTGGGGTGGTGGAGCTGCACTTGGGCTTCCAGTGACCAGCCACATTCAATCCACCACAGAAGATAAGTAAATATCTCTTTACTATTGCAGTACACTCATGCCATTAATAGAATTCTGAGTAGGTACAGATCCAGGACTGGTAGCTCATACAATGTATCTTTTAATTAGGGACTTTACTTCAGACTTCAAACCTTTCAGTCCCAACACATTCTCGACATCATCTTTAATGGCTTTAGTGAGCATCACACACTTTACTAAATATGTATAATAAAATTTATATTTCTTAATTATCTCATTTTTACTCAGTGAATTCTCTCAGGTCTAGTTCATATGTCACAGAGGCAGCTTACATGTGCAGCATACACTTCTCTTTGAATTTCACAAGGTTAATTCATGAAAATTGTACATTAAAAATAAGATAGTGATTCTACAGTTTAAAAAGCTTCAGTACAGATTTGCAGTGATGGAATATTGACAATATTGACAATTACATTGTGTCTCTGTCTTCCTTCTTCATTCTCCAAAGTACTGATGTATGTATAAAAGCTACATAAAACTTTGAATGGCATATATTAGAAGATTAATTCAACAATATCTTAGTCTGTGCAATTGTTTCCTATTGATTGGATTATTACAACAAATTAATTTAGTAGGAATGTCACAGATGCTTGCCATTAGTGTGAATATTAAAAGTGTACCAAAAAATGTAACGTTAGATGTATTCACAGCTAGAGAAGAGTAACATAACTTGCTGATGAAAAACATATGAAAGACAAAAGACAAAATAAAAGTTCACTGCCAAAAATATATCCTACATGTGCACAAGTAGACTGCATATGTCCAGATGTAAAGACCATGTAAGAAATTCCAGGGCCATGGGAAATCATGTATTCATCATGTACCTTGGACTTCCTAACCTGTCATCTGTTCACTAATTCAATATTTTTAGGATTCATTTTAGCATTCTGAACTCCTAAATATACTCAAACAGATGTCACTCCTTTAATAAAATTCCTAGAGGAATGTTTTCTTTCCTGCATCAAAATTCACTGGTGTGCACCCAGACTGGACAAAATTTCATCTTGGACCAGGAACAGGTTTGAATTTCAATATTCAAGATTTCTCATGGTTAGTCTGGGAGTTTTGTGTACTTGCAAAGCTAAATATCACAGAATTTCAAATACATATAAACATTTTAAATTGTAAATTTTCAAATACTATTTTCACTTCACTAGACTTTTCATGGCATAACATGTTGAGAAAAGTAAACCTGAAACTATTTGAAATGTTGAGAGAGATAATAGATAGATAGATAGGTAGATAGATAGGAATAATTGCGGATTTCTCAGAAATTATTTTCTTTTTTTTTTTAGTTAGTAAATTTCTAATAAACTTATCTTTATTAATATCTGAATGAATTATAGGTGGGATCCTTCCTGTATTTGAAAGACCAAGTTTTAGAATAAGTTTGAGAAAACATGCTCTCTTTGGATATGCTGAAAAAGTATTTTCTGCCAAACTATTTACAAGGCAAGCAAATATGATAGAATTTTCTTTCAGACCCTGTAAGTTTTAGTATGTAGTATTATAGTGCTGTTTCTGCACTAATATGAATACAATAATGTATTTGATTTGACAATAAACCATAATTTTTAAGTTAATCAAAGTAACTGCTTTGTATGTCTCAGTGATGCACCAAAATAATGAGGTCAAATATCCTGTCACAGCTGTCTATAAGTTGAACTCAGAAAGAAAAACCTACCACAAGTTAGTACAGCAAAGCCATGGCAAATTTCTGTTTTAGCTGAAGTAAAGTCAGCCTTTGCTAGGTGTGTGTATGGTAAAAGAAGAACAAAATATTAGCCAGCCTGAACATACAGATTAGGAGATATGCTGTATTTACAGCTGAGGAATTGTGACTCAAAATAGTAAGCAAATCACAATAACAACAGATATACAAATCCCATTGATTTTGTAGCTTAAATACAAATTACAGATTATAAATAGGATTCATTGGCGTTTAATATCACAAAGAACTAGTGTGTTTTTGAACAAGTGCATAAAATCCAGTGTGTGCTACAGAACTCACCTTTGCTGCTCACTGATGTGTTAGGGTGTTTTCCCATCCACTTGTTATGTCTGGTTATATGTCAGTGACGTTCTGTCATTTATGTTAATGTCATCTGAGTTTAGTTGTCATAAATACAGATGGATCAATGCCTACTGTCATGCTATACGATGGGAAACAAACCTGAATCTGGAGCCCAAAGAACTTGAATTTTAATGTTTTTTTAAAGTATGCACATTTATAGGATAAAAGAAATTAATATTTTTCCTCAGTATCTCATTAGTATCTTCTTTTTCCCCCCGGGTAGACTTTTCTAGCTTTTAACAGTGCACTGCCAAGCAATAGCATTGGAAGCATATTTCTCTCAGAGCAGAAGTTTTACTGCTATTGCATTTGAGTACATTCCAAAAATTTACTTGCAGCAACACCACAGTAAGCTTCTAAGGGAATGGAATGCAAAGGAATTTAACCAGAACACAGCACAAACTCCAGATTAATTATTTTTTTAGATTTAGATATTTCCAAGAACATCTCCAAACACAACCCTAGTATTCATACAACAGGATCACAAGTATCTGAAAATACTGAGGTGATTATTTTTCTCTCAAAATGCCAGGAAATCTGTTTTATTAAAAATAAATTGATACTTCTCTTACAAGGTATTGATTCCAAGACCTAAAGCTGGTGAAATGTAGACGTCTTTGGTATTTTACAGGGTTAATCCATCAAAGCTTCTTTCTGCTAGCATTTTTCGAGTTGCTGAAGAGGAGATCATCTAAGCAATGGAACCATTATTTAATCCTATTTGAACTCTTCACTCAAAGAATAGGACTTTACATTTTTTTTTGTTGACACATTTTATGACTAAAAATACTGTGCAATTTTGCTGGAGTTATGGATTATTTTCTTTTATAAGGAATAACCCTATTTTAAATTTTTTTTTTTACAGATAATTTCTTGGGGACTCTCACAGTTTTTCTATGCCCTGTCTTGAATTCTTTTGTATGTCCACCGGAACCTTATCTGTAACATAGTGGTGACATCTGTCTGGACCATTCAGGAATAGGATAAGGATTTCACTGTGCTGTATTGAGTACTGAATTTGTATGCATGCTTATCTACGCAGGGTAAAGAGCAGTTTCTAAAATCAACTGATTAAATGTGTCCATTGGAAAACAACTAATGCAAGCAATAACAGAGATGACTAGCCCAGGTTTAAAATATACACTCTTTATTGATTCTAATAATGGTAATACAGAAATTAATTCTATTTTGCATTCCTCAAATACGATATACGTGAACTGAATAATAAAAGACTGTTTAAGTACATTCATTAGCACTATTTACGTGGGCAAATACTATACAACATGGAAAAATGGAAATTAAAAGTTGATTTTCATAGTCATGTGGATGAAATGAAATTACAAATTCTTCACATCAGTTGAAGTCTTCATCTACTTTCAAAACATAACAGAAAATAAATCAAGCCACACTTACACATTTATATATTAGCTAGGTTTGTCTCAGGAGCTCTTAATGACCAATGCAAATATGTGATTGATAAATTGGTAACTCAAGACTGTATCTGCTGAGCATGGGTTTTCACACTCTATGACTTCTTTCAAATTTCCTCAGAAGAAAAATAATGTTGTCTTCTCTCATCCTGTCAGCTAAGAGTTCACTAAAGCAGATCTCTTTATTTTGCAGTTCTGTGAGGTTTTGACCCAATATATTTATACTTTTAGGCATGGTATTCCCACTGTTTACAGCCAAAGAGGATATAAAGATCTCACATCACCAAGCAAAATTTCTTCTTCATTATGCCAGTTGTATATTTTGTTAATGTAAGCATTTTCGTGCCATTGATTTGCAGGTAATATATTAGTATTAATTCTAATGTAAACATATGCACAATCACATCATAAGCAAGTGGACTGCTGTTGAACAGACTCTGAAATATTTTCCAATATTTTTCAGTTTAGAAGTACATAAATTTGAATACATTTGTGATTAGAGATGAGAAATATGACTGTATGCTGGGATATTTTTCACTTCAGTGACTTGTGGCTGTCTATTTCCCTATATAATATATCAGAAAATAGAGCTATGCCATGTGCCTGAGGCTTAATCGTATCCTTGGCATAAGCAGATCCCAGAGCCAAATATTTGAAAATTAAGTTTCACTTCTTCCCTAGTGGTTGCATGTTGTCAAGTGCATTATGATCCATTTATATAAATGATCTTCAAATAGCTGTCAGGAAGAGCTGTGTTTAAACATTGCAATGAAACTTCCTAAGCCGATCAGATTACAAGAGCAAACGGTCAAAGAAAGGAAGTTATCAGGTAAGCAAAAGTCTTCTTGTGTCTTTCATGATCACAGGGAACAGTCCTATCTGTTGGACTTCTAAAGCTGTAGTATCTCAGTCTAGAGAGAAAGAGCAAATGATGGAAAATAAAGTCAGATTCCTTAGGACCAAGGAAGCTGGTCCTTAAGGAAGCATGCAGCAATACTTCAAATATAATTTACAGAAAGACAGAGTATTCTAAGCTGGAGGGGACCCACAAGGATCATTTAAGTCCAGCTCCTAAGTGAATGGCTCCTGGGGATCATACCCACAATCTTGGCACTACTAAGACCATGCTGTAACTAACTGAGCTAATCTCATAATACGGGTGGAGACTGAAAGCTGAGATTCTGCTTCTTTGGAGGATCAATAGGGATAAACTAAACATTTTGACAGAAACAGTATAGGTATTTTTTCAAACTTTTAAAGAATAAGAATTCAGAGAGTTGAAATATTGCTTGCAGTGTGTACATGCACTGCGCCAACTAGTGCTTGATCTCTTCGGTGCTTTGTCATCTCAAACTGGCAATCTATCTAGCTTTAAAGACACTTCTTAGATGGATTTATGTTTTAATTACTCTCCAGGTTTGCCCTTACACATTACCTCGTGTCACAGGTACAGCACTCAGTCTTGACTGAATGTCTGTAGTCGAAATCTGATCCCGTCTCTTTCAACTATGGCAAACTGACTCTGAGCCAACACTCTATGGGCAAGTGCCAATTGCTAGTTCATCACCCCTTAAATACTGAATAATTTGCATTGCTATAGGGATGCTGAAATAATCTCAGATGATGAGAAGCCAGCAATATGGAGCATTTATAGATGGGCATGATGACAGTTTTTAACAGGCTGTACATATCTGACCCTAGGACAAGCCTACACAAGTTTGATGACATTTGCCCAGCTCTAACATTATCTGATTTTAATATGTGCAGGAAAAACAAAGTGAAGTACAGACAACTGTCTTGGGGAAGGGAGTACCAAAAGTTCTGGACTGCAGTTGCCCTTTTGCAATAGTTAGGTATGATACGGGGAGAATGCAGTTGAATATTAACAGCTTTACATTTCTGCAACAGGTGAAATATTTGAAAAAAGCTAAGAATTAATTCAGCAAACACTATTTCACTTTAGTAATGCAGAAAGTTTGAGAGAGTGGCCTGGGATGGTGTAACAATGAGGCCTGAGGTGGTACATATGGACATCTAAATTAGAAAGCAAAAAATTAGGGAAGACAGTGTTGCCTGTGGGTGTCTGAACCATTCAGAAGGTTGAAGCATGAGGAAGCTGGTCTGTCAGACTGGTCTTGGAGTACCCTGCAATTGAGGTCAAGGCCTGACTTCCTGAAGTCCCTAGTGCTGGTTTTGTCTAGTTGTGAACAAGCTTTGTACAAAATGTGGAATGATGCAAGAGAAGCAAGAAGAGCCAGCAGCTCAATGCCTGACTCTGTTCCTAGTGTCACTACCAAAATTATGGGTTCTTTAATCATGGGTTGGTTTACATGACACCAGGCCTGCTGACAATAGATGGGGTACACAGATGAGTAACAAAGGAGGAAAACAAACTTGCAAAGGAGCCAACAGGACTCATTGAGAAAGCCTAGGGGAAAGGGATAAAACCATGCCTGCTAGAAACAAGACTGAGGACAGGATGACACTGAGGGGTGGTATGGTACTAAGGTCCCTTGTGCGGCCATCTCAGTAGAGGTAAGGGATGAAGACCATGAGACAGCAAAGACATGAGGACTACTGATGCATTAGAAACCACAGATGTGCCTGAACATGGTGAAATAAGCAGAAGAGCTTCTCCCCTGAAAAGGTGGCAGGATCAGTATCCCCAATGAGCTGCTTCTACACCAATGCACACAGCATGGACAGGAAATGGAGGAGCTGGAAGCCACTGTGCAGCAGGAATACTATGATAGTCAACATCACAGAGTCATGGTGGGATGATTGAGGCAACTGGAATGCTGCAACAGAAGGTTATGAACTCTACAGAAGGGATAAGCAAGGAAAGAGAGGAGGTGGGGTAGGCCTGTGTGCTAGGGAGTGTTTTGGTTATCTAAAGCTTAATGGAGGTGACAATAGGTTTAAGTTCTTATGGGTCAGGGAATCAGGGAGAAAGCTTACAGAGCAGATATCTTATATAGTATTTTTAGTCTGTTATGGACCTCCCAACCAGAAAGGAAGGACAGATACAAAATATTGCATGATTAGCTGGGAGAAGTCTCATGATCATTGGACCACTTTATTTTCAGGAGAGGGCTTCAGTTCAGCAGTTGTTCTCTGGAAATACAACACAGATGAGAGGTTTCTGGAATGTGTGAAAGTAACTTCCTGACATAGCTGGTGAGGGATCCAACTGGGACATATTATTTGTGAACAGAATGGACATGTGATTGTTATAAAGGCTGGGGGTCCTTTTGGGCACAGCACCTATGAAATATATTTTTTTATTATTATCTGTGAAATAAGGAGCAGATTCAGCAAAAGTGCTACCTTGGCTTTCCATATGGCAAACTTAGTCCTGTTTAGGAGACTGATTGAGAGATTCCCTTGGAAGGGAGTGATGAAGGGCAAAATAGTCCATCAAAGTCCATTCTTAAAGAAAGAAATCCTAGAGGCTCAGGAGCAGGCTATCCTGATGTGCTAAAAGATGGACCATTGGGACAGTAGACAAACTTGACTGGACAGTGAACTTTGGCTGGAAATGAGGAATATAAGAAGAAACCTGGGAGTCCTGGTCCATGGCAAGTTGAATATCGGTCAGCAGTGCCCTGGCAGCCAGGAGGGCCACCTGTGTCCAACAAGGGGAACAGGCACAGCATATGGAGGTCAATGGAGGGGATTGTCCCACTCTGCCCTGCACTGGGGCAGCCTCACCTTGAGTGCTGGGGGCAGTTCTGGGTACCACAGTAAGAAAAAGCAGTTATTAGAAAGTGTGCAAAGGGGGTCTCTGAAGATGGTGAAGGGCCTGGTGAGGAAGCCATATGGGGGGCATCACTTGGCTTCTTCACCCTGGAGAAGAGGAGGCTGAGAGGAGACTACATACATCATAGTCCACAGCTTCCTCGTGAGGGAAAGCACAGGGCCAGGCACTGATCTCTTCTTCCTGGTAGCCAGTGACAGGAGCTGAGGGAATGGCCTGAAGCTGTGTCAAATGAGATTTAGATTGGATATCAGGAGAAGGTTCTTCACCTGGTGGAGAACAAGGTGTTAGGGCACTGGAACAGGCTCCCCAGGGAAATGGTTACACCATTAACAGCACCAACCTGTCAGTGTTCAAGGAACATTTGGACAATGCTTTCAAGCACATGGTGTGATTCTGGTCCATCAGGGGATGGTCCTGTGCAGGGCCAGGAGTTGGACTCAATGAACCTTGTGAGCCCCTTCCAAATTAGGATATTCTACAGTTCTAAAATTCTATGAAAATTTTTGACCTTTTTGAAGAGAAACTCAGGACTAAAGCACATCAGGAAGTTAAACAGGGAGGAAATTAGAAACACCAAAACCAGAGTAGAACTTAATCCAGCTGCTGTAGGTAAACACAATTAAAAATGTATCTATAAGCACATAAATATAAGGCTGAGGAGAATATTCATTTTTGGATGCAAGGGGAAACAGAGTAACAAAAGATGACGGAAAAGGTTGAGACATTGAGGTACTTAATGCCTTCTTTCCCTCAGTCAGTTGTCTCAATCTTTTGGCTCAGACAAGTTGTTTTGTGATGACCCAGCCCCCTAAGGTGGAAGACAGGGAGGGGTAGCAGAAAGAAGCCACCAGAAGGCAAGGGGAAATGGTCAGCAACTGGCTACACCACTTAGATACACACAGGTGTACCAGACTGTGTGGGATTCATCTAAGGGTACTGAGGCAGCTGGTGGAAATGGTTGCTGAACCAATTTGCATATTTTAGAAGCAGTCCTGGCTAACCAGGGAGGTTTCAGGTGACTGGAAGCTGGAAAACGTGACACCAATCTACAAGAAGGGCCAGAAAGAGGATTGGAGAACTGCAGATGTATTTCTCTGTACTGAGAAAGGTAATGAAGCAGATCATCCTGAGTACCATCACACAATAAGTGCAAGACAACCCAAGAGTATCAAGAGCCAACCCAGCAGTATCAGAGGCAACCCAGGAGCATCAGAGCCAGCCAGGCTTTTGTTTGTGAAAGTCTTAAGTCTTGATCAGCCTGATCCCCTTCTATGATAGGGTGGCACACTTAGTGGACGAGAGAAAGGCTATGGATTTTGTGTGCCTTTAACTCATTAAAACCTTTGACACTTTCCCATAATATCCTCCCTGGAAAACTCTCTGTTCATGGCTCAGACAGGCACACTGTTCATGAAGTAAAAATAATCTGCATGGCTGGGCCATACAGAGAGTGGTGGTGCACGGAGTTACCTCCAGCTGATGGTCTGTGACCAGTGGTGTTCCCCAGGGCTCAGTACTGGGGCCAGATCTGATTAATATTATTGATGATCTGGATGAGTGGATCAAATGCATCCTCAGTAAATTCACAGACAACACCACATTGGGTAGGCCTGATGACCTCTTGCAGGGCAGCAAGGACCTGCAGAAGGATCTGGACAGATGGAGGAACAGGTTGAGGACAATGGTCTGACCAAGAATACTTGGTTGTGCTGTTAGGTCACAACAACCCACAGGCTGGGGCAGAGTGGCTGCAAAGCTGCCCCCAGGAAAAGGACCTGGGGGTGCTGGGGACACCCACAGCAACACCCGTTGCTGTCTCCTGGGCATCATTTATAGATTCTCTGTCAACCCACAAGATCCTCTATTACTATGAACAGTGTAATTAGTTTATAATCAAAGTTAAACACAAATCTATGAAAGGACCTTCCAAATATTGACAATTATTAAAAAAGTTAACATGAGCCAGCAGTGCCCAAGTGGCCAAAAAGGCCAGTGGCATCCTGGCCTGTACCAGCAATAGGCCAGCAGGACCAGGACAGGGATTGTCCACTGTACTGGGAACTGGTTAGGCCATACCTTGAATCCTGTGTCCAATTTTGGGACTTCCACTAAAGGATAAATATTGGCGTGCTGGAGCAAGTCCTGAGAAATTCAACAAAGCTGTTGAAGGGTCTGGGGGACGGGTCTCAAGAGGAGCAGCTGAGGAAGCTGGGGTTGTTTAGCCTGGAGAAAAGGAAACTGATCAGAAAAAGAAACCTTTTAATTCTCTGCAGCCACCTGAGAGGAGGTTGTAGTGAACTAGGTGTTGGTTTCCTCACAGGCTTCAGATGAAAAGGAAATGGCTTCAGGTTGCATCAGGGGATGTTCAGATTGAACATTAGGAAAAATTTCTTCACCAAAATGGTGGTGAGGCATTGGATCAGTCTGTGCAGGGAAGTGATTGAGTCACTTTCTGTAGGGGCGTTAAAGAGACCTCTGGATAGGGTGCTTAGGGATCTGATTTAGTAGTCATCTTGGTTGTGTTAGGCGAATAGTTGCGTTGATGATCTTAGAGATAATTTTCAGTGTAATTTATTCTATGACTCTATGCATGTCTTTGTGTCTCAGTAGGAGATTAGAAAAAATTCTGATCCCAGTTAGAGATTAAATTTCAGATTTTATGCCTCTGAGATATTGCAGGTCCTCTAACCCCAGTCCCTCTGTGGTAAAATCTGTGATATCTGTACCTATAACAGCTTTTTAAAATTTAGACATCGGAAGGCCATCGAAGAGACAGATGAAAAATCCAGGACTGCTCTCTTCAGAATTATTTTTTATTTCTACTGTATTACTCTCTTTTGCAAAAGTAAATATACATAGGGTTCTTTTCTCAGATAAAATATGTCTTTTCTTCTCTGTTTCGTTTCATCCACGTCTTTCTTCTCAGGTTACATTTGAATACTTTCCTGAGTGGTCAATAGTGGTTTTACTTTCACACAGATGTGATACTGATAATAGCTTACTTACTTGTAGCTAGGGAATCCAAAACACCTGCTGATACACCTACTGATAGGACATAATTACAGTAGAGAAATCTGCCTGGCAGAGTGTAAAGGATGAGTCTCCTGTTCTCCTGTTCTCCTGTCTGCCCTAGGCCACACATAGAGAAGAAGTTCACAGTGGCTCTATCTTGGAGTCTGTCTCCTCAGGAGATGAAACACTGAAGTGAGACGAAGGGAGTATATCAGTTGGACTAAGATGTTCAGTGATCTCCTGGGAGGGTGCAGTTCCATGGTCTTAAGAAATATAACTATTAGATACACTAAAAGACTTGAACCATTTGAACTGAAATACTTTAAAGACTACCCTTTCCCACAGACTCATTCAAGTAATTTCCCCAGTCTTGACCTAGAGCCTTCTGACATGACGACTTTTTGTTTTTTCCTTAAAACACATGTATCTGCTCATCTTGACATCTGGAGAAGAGAAAGAAAAGCCGGTACTAATCTAAATTAAATGTAACTAATAAGCAGTATCTGCTTGCTTTTTAAAATAGGTCAAAACAATAAACCCCAGATGAAAGATCTGTTTTGTTTGTGACCAAAATAAAGAAAAAAGAGTAACACAAATCAAATATATATGTGCTGACTCAAATGTAAACAGAGCTGGCAATGTATTAGCCAATACAAACTTTCCAATTTTTTTCCTATCAAGTTAAAGAAAAGCATTTGTTCTTGATCCCATAGCAATGAACCAAGTGTCAGAGTCTCAGTGTGATCAGTCCACTAGTCAAGAGGGATTCTCTCAGATCTCATAGATGAAGTGCCATGCTGAAAACCACCTCCACAATATGTGTACCCTTTGTTTTTAGCCTGTTTTCCGTGGCACAACCCTAATCTAACCAGGGTAAGCAAGAAGCACAGGGATGGAATCCGGCTACATCTCTGGACCAAGAAGGTCAGCTGTATCAGAAAATTTCTAAGTGCTTTTAACTTGCTGTTTTTATCTTAACTTACCTTTAGTTTGCATTGCATCCATCTCTCTCACTGCACATAGATGGAGTTTGTGTGATTTATAGAGCTGGCTATGGAGACTAGAAATCTCCATGTGTCTGCTCATTCGTTTTGTTCTGACTGTCCCCTTTTATTTCCAGAATTCTGGACATAACTTCTACTACTTCAATTTCCTTCTACTCTATATCGGTGTCCAAGTGTCCACACATGCTAGTCCTTGAAAGCTGTTATTATACCTGCTCCATTTCTATTATCTAGTCACTACAAGGCTTCCTGTGAGCTTCTTAGGAACATGTTTGACATATTTTAGATCATCCCCTAACAGTAAGGATTTTTTTACTGTTCTTGCTCACTCTCCTCTTCTACCATCCACTGGCTAGTTTTACCCTGGGGAGGTACTCACACAGGTATTTTGCAAAAATGGCAAGCTGTACTCTGCTGCAGAGCAGTGATTTTGCATTCTGATGCAATGAAAGCAGGAAAATACTCCAATATTTACAGTTAATATAATTGAAACACAAAGTAGAATATAAGTTTCAGTGATATCAAAACTTTCTGGGGAAATGAAGAGTGATCATCAATAGATGGAAATATTTACAAAAAAAGAAAAAAAGAGGGAAATGTATCAACAGATAAAATAAGTGATGAAACAAGGAAAATAATAGAAAATAGTGCAGAAAGTATGATTGAATCCCACTTCTACTAGCGTGGGTGCTTTGTTATCCCCCAGTTCTTCTGCTTTATTTTTTTAGGAAACAGGCATGAGGAATGAAGACTTTTTTCAGACAGCTGCACTGAATCCATTCTCCACTGCATAAAAAGCAATTCATTTGAGCTACTGCTGTCTGTCATTGTGTTCCATTTTTCCTTTCTTATCACCTTGCTTAAACATGAAGAAAAGGGAAAGTTCACCTGTGTCATTTCAGCTGGCAGCTGAAATTCTTTCTCAGTTTTTTAATGGAAGCAAAAATAGCTCCCAAGATCGAGCACTAGGTGTCCTGAGGCTTTCTTGGTTAGTAAATGGAGATGACAAGACTGGAATGTATTCAATCTGTTGCTGTCTCCTGGGCATCATTTATAGATTCTCTGTCAACCCACAAGATCCTCTACTACTATGAACAGTGTAATTAGTTTACAATTAAAGTTAATCACAAATCTATGAAAGGAGCTTCCAAATATTGACAATGATTAAAAAAGTTAAATTACCATATATAGGCAATTAATTCACAGTTAGAAAATTGTGAAAGGAAACACATTCTTAAAGCTCCTTATAATCCTGGTAGCAGAAATTGCTCTTTCCTACTTCCAGACTCAGCAATTATTTGTAAATCTCTGATATCCTGAAGGAGGTGATTAGGACAAGATATAAAAATAGTGTTCTCTGTCTATTCAGTTCTCCTCGAAAAAGTGTGTTAAAGCAGCACTTTCCTAAGTAAAATATCAGATGTCTCTATGTATTTCAAGTCATCTTTCCACTGTGCAGTCACCCTCCTGGGGCTGCAAAGAACACCTCAGAAAGGAAGACCAGCCAAGTATAAAATGTTTGCTGTGAGAAAAAGGTAGAAGAGAAAAGAAAAATTATTTTGCTGACATGTTTTCTCTTTGTTACAGTCACTACTCATGTTTTACTCATACAAAAGGTATGCCAACTTGAAAAAGCAATCTTCACATCTCTTAAATTGTCATTCTTTATTTTCTTATTTATATTACCCTCCTGTTAGAGACCGAAGACTTACTGCTTCAGGTATTTTCCATACAGGCAGCAAAATGCTAGTTCTTGCCTTAAAGGTCTTACAATACCCTGAATGGATATAGGCAGATGAACGAATACAAGAAGGCAATGACACAATAAGGATGAATGGAAACTGTGGCAGTACATCTGCAGCACTCTGTTTTGTGGATTTGTTTTTTCTAATGGTTAGGAGAAAGAAACAAATTTCAACTATGTGATGCTGGGCACAAATTAAGTGGGATAAGGAAGCAGTATTATGAGTGTTTATGGGAAAGTTTTGGCCTCATGTAATGAGCGATATGGGGAGAAAGCAGGAAAATATTTATTTCAAAATGTAGCAACTATGAGGTATGGATGTATCATGGACCAGCCTTGATGAAATATGATCTACCTAACTGCATGTCTCATATCAATAGGGTGTTATTAAACTATGAGAAGTACTGAGAGTGAAGACAGATCACTCAGGCTTGATTTTATAGATTGAAGAGGGCTTGTGAAGATGCTCAAAAAGAGGAGACATCACTACATTCCTGTACATTCCTTTGTCTTTCTCTGACAAAAAAGCTGCTAAGTACCAAAGGATGCCAATGGACTATGGTGTTTTTGTATTCTCTGCTTCCTGCCTTTGATTCATTAAGGGATTATGGAGAAATGGGAAGCAGTTTAGAACACATTGGATCTGGCAGCATAAAACAATCAATGGTATACATGACAAAAAAGAAATATGATCATTCCTACTTTTTTTCTGTCTGTGTGTGCGTGTATGTACACACATCTGTGTCTTTGTGCTTGAGTGTGGGGTGTGTCTACTGGTGTTATTTTTGTTTCTAATAGGGAAGTCTATATCCAGAACAGTTGTAACACATGGAAAATGCATAGTACTGAGATTTTCAGTAGTGTCAATCGTGAAAAAAAGGAGCATGCCCTATAGAATTTTATACAATGTTGTAATGCAGAGAATTTTTCATTATAGTTGGTATTACAGTGACTGACCACTTCTGCTAAGTAGTGGTATGGACTCACATAACAACTATTAAAAGATCTTTTAAGGAAGCTGGTGAAAATTAGAAAATGAAAGATATTTATTATATTCCCTTATATTCCATTAAGCATTGCAGCGAAGAACTGCTGAAACTGTTTACCATGTGAAAGCTAGTAGCTGCATACATTGCCAATTACATTGCAATGCCAGATGTTCAAGGTCATACTATTTGGCACACCTGCTTAAAAATTGTTGAAGAAGTAGGTAGAGAATATTCTCCTAAGCAAGGTCACCCCCACTGTGAGGGTATAGACTTTCATGAACTGGCATGGCGTTTGCTCTCTGGCTGTCAGAGAAGGTCCGGCTCCCACTCCAAGGAAGCCACTAGTGAGACTCTGTCTACTGCAGTACAGGAGGCAATCCTATAGGAAACAATCCTAATAGGAAACAATCCCCAGACCTCTGCAGGCCCATGAGGGCTGCCCAAACATCTGCACAACCCCTCCTGCAAGCACTCCAGATCCCAGATTAGGACTGAAACCCATCATCCATCTTACTTGGCTTCATCTGTTTGGAACAGAGGTTGTTCATCTAAAGCAAATTAGGTACACTTTAGGCAAGCCAGAAACCTTAGTTTTTCCATCATCACTGCCAGAAATTACTTCCAAGAAGATATTGGTAGCAACAGAAAATACAAATATTGTCAGTACCACTGTTTGGAACTCATTAATTGCTTATCCAAAATTAATGCTAGGACCAAAAGGCCTCTGATAAATAATATGGACAGTTTATTTTGTTGGTTGGAATAGTCACAGTTGCCAACCCACACTCCATCATGCTATAAAAGTTATGACAGTCTGATGAATTTCCCAGAGACTAAATAAAAGGTAATTTCACTTCTCTTTTAAAAAGTAAAATAAAGAACTTTGGGGTGCACCCATCAGCCTCACTTCAATAACTGTTAAGATCATGGGAAATATCATATTTGAAGCTATGTTGAACCATAAGGTAAGTAGGGTAGTGATTAAGGACAGATGATGTAATGCCACCGAGGGAAAACTGTTCCTTATCAAACACTGGACTGACTGCATTACCAGACAAGAGAAGGGCAACTGGTGTCATCTTCCTGGACATCTGTGAGGTATTTGACAGTGCTCTACAAAATATTTTTGCCTCTGAACTGTGGGGGGATAGACTCGATGTGGACATGGAACAAGCTGGATTGCCACATCTACAGACTTAGCTAATGGCTCAATGTGCAAAGAGAAATGACCAATAAGTGGTGTCCCTCAAGGGATTGTACCATGACCAGAACTGTTCATTACCCTCATCAATTACATCAACAGCAGGATGCAGTGCACCCTCAAAACGTTTGTGGATGACACCAAGCTGAGTGATGTTGTTGATGTGCTTGAGGTTATGCCATGCAGAGGGACCTTGACAGGCATGTGGAGTGCCCATGTAAACCTCATGAATTTCAACAAGTCCAAGTGCAAGGTGGTGCAATCCCCTATATCAAGGCAGACTGGATTATGAATGGATTAAGAAAAGCCCTTGGGGAGTACTGGGGAGAATTTGGGAGTGTTAGCTGGCATTGTTTTCTTGTAGCCCAGGAAGCCAATTGTATCCTGGGATGTATAAAAGGAAATGTATCTGATAGTTTGAAGGAGGTGGTTCTCGCCCTCTGCTTTGCTCTCATAAGAACCTAGCTGGAGTATTTCATCCAGCTTTGTGGCCCACAGTAGGAAAGAGACATAGACCTGCTAGAACAGGTCCAAAAGAGAGCTACAAAAATGATCAGAGAGCTGGAATATCCTTCCTATGAAGAAAAGCTGAGGGAGATGCAGAATTGCTTGGCCTGGAGAAGGCAAGACCTTATTGCATCCTTTCAATAGTTAAATGGCACTTACAGGAAAGAAGGAGGAGGATTGCAACTTACAGTGACAGAATGGAAGAAGAGTTTTAAAGACAAAAGGAGTAGATTTAGACTGCAGGAAGGATTCTTTAAGAAGAATTTTTTAGTTGTTATGAGCATGGTCAGACACTGTTTGCCCAGAGAAGCTGTAGATGACCCATCCTTAGAAGTGTTCAGTGTCAGGTTTGGCAGAGCTTTAAGAAAAATGACCTAGGAAAAAATGTCTGTGCAAACAGTAAAAAATACCTGATAGGGCAGATGGACTTAGATGATATTTCTGCTTCTTTCAAACCCCCCAAAAAATTGCGTTTCTGTCACTGGCATAGTAAGTTATATTAAGTGGTCCACAGCTGGTCAAGCTTCCTATTAGTGTCATTTTAGCCAGTGGGTAAAGGGTCTTGGTGTTATTATGCAAGAATAATCAGCTTGTTTTTCTCAGAGAAAACGAGTTTTGGAAAAAATAGTTCTGGAAATAGTAATTCATTTTCCCAGCCTTGATTTTAAATGCCTATGTATAATGTAATTCTATATACACAGTATAGATCACTCTGTAAATGTTTTTTGTACCTAATTACAGTACAAGGTCACTGCAATAAAGATCTATTGGCCCTTAATCTGTATGATTTTCCTTCTGTCCAGCTATTTACTTCACCTTTTGCCCAGTAGTCTGTGAGACTGAAGCAAACAGCATATGCCATATGAGTGGCTGCAGTATATTAGATACCTGAGACATAGGCCATGGTTCTAAAATAACTGTACAATATATTCTTTATCTTGTTGTTACTCTTCCCTTTTCCTCAGTTCAACCCTCTTCTTTACCATGTGGGAGTTTCTTAACGGGTTCAGTTCATCAGCATACCTATACTTACTCTCCAATACTCTTTACAATCAAACTTCACTGATCTATCTCCTCGCCCTCCTACCTGTCAGGAGGATAAGGGGATGCCAGAGAGCTGAATATATAGGTCCTACCTTTAGAAATCTAACATGTACTAGCAAGAAGGTAGCTTCTTCTGATACATCAAACAAAATATTTTTGCTAAAATAGCTTGATTTATTCTCTCTTGCTCTTGGTCACTAAGTGAAGTCATTACCTCCTGACTCCTGATAAAAATCTGTTCAACCACTCTCCCATACTATGCATTCATATTTCCTTCCAGTTACAATCAAACAAAGAGTTTCCTGTCCTGTACTACAAATGAAGTCAGACTACTCTTCAATCACTGATGTAGTTCTATATCTAAGTTACAATGTACCAGAAATCACTTTTCTTTCCACCCCACACAAGCCTTGAAGATTCTTCATAGCTTTTCTGTGTGGCATGCAAGTAGGCTGATTTTGAAACTAGTTTAGTTCAATAAATTATTAAATGTGCTTAAAAAATTTCCTGCCCCTTCTCCAGTACTTTGCAGGCTGAGCAATGGACGCCCCAAAATCCATATTTCTCATGCTGCTAAGTGTTACTTATGGGCTGATCTTCAATCTTTCAATCTTCCAATCTTCCATCCAGATGGAATGGATCAACCAAAACCAAAGTTTTAACTTAAGATTTCATGAGTGAAGGAGATGGCAAACTTGAGGGAGGAGCATTTTCTCTGTACTTGTCTTTCCCCAGAAGGTGTCCTGGATTTGCCCTTGCTTTGATTGATGATGTATTCCTGCAGTAGTACAACCCACCCTTCTGTTTCCAGTTTTACAGCTGCAAATTGTGCTGATTACTAGAGGGCCTTTCCTCAAGTTATTGCAAAAGGGCTTCTGTTCAGTAAGCTGAAGATCTTCTTCATTTTCTTCATTTTTTTTTTTCTTTGTCTTTACCCTAAAATATGTTGTGTTATTTGTCAGCACTAAAGCATGGGCTTTCTTGGTTCTGCTCTGCCTGGCTGCACTGCTACTTTGTTTATGCTAATACTGATTAGCCAAACTGGAAGAAGGTTTTTTTGGGACCCTTGCTAATAACAATTTCTCAGTCTGAAAAAAAGGTGGAAGGCAGTGAAAACATCACCAGCTTGTACTTCCTCTGCTGGGCTGCTGTCATCAGACCTCATATATAGACTGTGGTCATACCTGGTGATTTCTTGGATGGAAAATGGCTCCAGGCATGAAAATTCAGCAAGTGAGGGTAAGTGTTAGAATCAGGCAACATGCTTTTTACCTGAACCTTTACTGAACAGGTGCTTCAGCATTGTTTCAGGGCCCTGAGAGAAATGCTTAATTCAGAAATAAAACCAAGCTCCCAACTGCTTGAGATGATTAAAAAACCCAAGACTCTCTCCCTAAGAATAAGAGCATGACCCTGATAACTTGGCCAAACTCCAGATAGTGAAATGACATTCTGCTAGTGATATATATACATACATATATATACCTGTCATTTCAACTGCAAAGCTATTGTGAATTCCTAAAGAGAACTCCTGTTTAGTTTTGAATACTTGAAATGGTTGCCAATTCCACTACTTAGGTACAGCATTTCTGGGACCTCTAAGTCTGCTTCCAAAGCACATTCAAAGCAAAGAAATAAATTAAAGGAAGGGTATTATCTTTATTTTCTACATGGTAGTGCAAAAAAGTTGTGAAAAAAGAAAACCAAAAATTGGTTAGTGGTTAAGACACTTTAAGCACCTGGTCTATGAAGGGGGATGGATACTGCCTAAGAAATTTCATGTTTTGAGTTTTTTTTAATTTTTAAGAAATTAAAATAATGAAACAGATGATGTAGACATATTGAAATCATCCTATCTAACAATCATAGAGCCTTTTATTTTTTTGTTACAGCTCTGTAACTGCAGGGTGGGAATTGAAATGAAGCATTCAATAGAATCTGTGTGGTATCTCCAGCCTCCTCAGGGACCTATGAAACAAGAAAATTCTGTGTGGATTTAAATTACAAATGGCACTTAATATATTATAAGCTGACCAAGAAAAGCATCGTTTTTTACCGTGCCAGAGGTGCAATTTAAACAGCCCAGAAAAAGAAGCTGCATTCACATTATTCCATTTATTAATTGACCGGTTATGAGAGAATTAGAGCTTCAGACATTTCTATTCCACAGTTAAAGATGATCCTGGCAGCAATGATTTTGCCTCAATTCTTTATACTAACTGGATACAAGGTATATTTTGAGGGTTTTAACTAAGGAAAACTTTCTTTTACCAGACACATCATATACTAATGAAACTGTGCAGATGGGCAATATCATTAAAACCTTAACCAAAGGAACCTTGGTTATAAGCAGCTTGTTAGGAGCACACATAGGAACTGATAAACCTCAAATAAATAAATTTTGCATATGGTCTCTGCTTCCAGCAGTGTTTTGGTCACTACCGTCTGTCACTAGCAGACCTTCTGCCTTTGGGCTCAATTTTGACAGCTGCTTTTATTGCCCTCATCTTCTCATTCCATCCCTAGGTTTCTATATCCTTATTTATCTTTTTCTGCTAAGGGCTGAAAAGCCTTCCTGCTCTGTGATGAAGTGCCATAGGGGCAATGTGCTTAATCTGTTGCACCCCTCTTTCCTTAGAAATTGTGAACATGAGCAGATCCCCAGGGCTTCACAAAATAACCCTACCTGACCTTTACCTCTTTCTGCATGTGGATTCAAGGCCAAAGACAGCACTGAGTTCAGGTATTTACAGTTACTTTGTGTGCCTGAGAGACAGTAGGACTGGTATGAGCACAGGACGTGGCTGAGATGTGCCAGGTACATTGCAGATCATCTGCCTTGCTCCTGCATGTGCTGAATAGTACAGCTGTTTTTGGACCCAAAGCTGTCATACAGGGGACACAGTCCCTTGTGGGAGGTGCTACACTTATTTCTGCATACATTCTCCTAGACAAGAGATTGCGCCCTCCTGGGATACTTTTCTGAGAGATATCCTTTGCTCACCTAGAGCTTTTGTAAGGCCCATTACTACTGCTCTTTAAAATGGACTCTGTGAGCTCTAAAAGTGCTTGCTGAACTTGGGAGAAAAGGAAAAGGAGTATCTTTGGTGAATGCAACTTTTGTTTGGGTCAACTGGAAGTGCTGGCCTGGTGCAGATAAATATTTTTGATATACAGGATTCTGCAGCTGTGCAGTATCTCCAAAGGTTAATTGGCTTAGATCATGGTAAGCAAAAGAGTATTTTTTTTAGGTTTACTTTAAGTTGAATCACAATTTTTCTTTACAAATCTGACTTTATTGTTTACTTTATGATTTCCTTTCTCAGACTCTGCCTATTATTTTTCAAATGCTATCTAAATTATTATATGAATATCAACTACCCATAGAACTAGATAGAATATAATCTATCATCCATCATTTAATCTGAATGATGGGGTTAGACTCATATCTCAAAGGAATACTATAATTTTGCTTTCTGACTACACATATAGTAGTGATATGAAGCATTTCAAATTCATGGGTTCTCCACGGCTAGTTTTCTAGTGTCATAGCTTACTTGGAGCAGTATGCTCTAAGAGAATATGTATCCCTTCTGTAATACACATCTGCTTAAAACTGGTGAAGTCTCAGTGTTCTTCAAATTAGCTGGAAATTAAACTATTCTCTCAGTTACAATTACTTGTATCTGTGGTTTCACTAGGTTGATTCCCAGTGTCAGAAGGGACACTTTTTTTCCCAATGCACAGATTAGAAAGTGAATGCAAGCAATGTGAAACACTACACAGGGCAACATGCAGGGAACTAAAGAACAAGAGCAGTTTTATGTGACTCACAATCTTGTGATAAATAGTAACAAATGACATGCTGTCACTGGAGACCTACATTCATAGCGAACAAAACAAAGAGCTTTGACAGAACTTATATATACACATATATATATATATTTATAGCAAGTACAGATGTGGGTCAAAAATCGGTTTTGCAGCTGTTAAACATTGATGACAACACGGTTTTACTTTATACAAGCAAGGACCCCCTGTGAGGATTGAGGACTGCTTGTGAGGGATGAGATCCATCTGATCAAGCAGAACAAAAAGCATTTTGCCAGCTGGCTGGCCAGCCTGGTGAGGAAACATTTGAATTAGAAACAGGGGAAAAAGATGAGCAGTAATATGTGGAAGCGATGAGCAATGAGAAGCGGTGGGGTGTTAGGTTGATATAAACATAAGGGATGTCATAATCAACAGATTAGTGCAGAAGGTAGCCCCATCCAAATATATTCACATAAACAGAGAAGTGCCTACGACTCAGAACTGTAGGGAAGATACCCCATTCACCGTCCCAGGAAATCAAGATGATGTATTGCCTCTCTGAAGGGGACAAACTGGAAGACTTAAAGGTCTGTGCGCAGTTACAGAGTTATAATCTCATTGGAATCATGGAGACATGTTGGGATAGCTCACACAACTAAAGCGGATTTAGGCTACAAAGGAAGGACAGGCTGGGACGGCATGAGGGGACCAGCCTTTACATGAGACTGCAATGAGGTGCATGTCTGCAGATCAACAATGAGCTGGGGAAAGCTGATGGGTCAGGATTAGTTGACAAACCACATGGATGACAATATGGTGGGTGCCACAGACTGTCTTGCTAGGAAGAAAATGTACATGAGGCTTT